>NC_056749.1:238803638-238991138 GCF_019279795.1 Protopterus annectens | reverse complement strand
AGCCCTTTCTTATTTGCAGTGGTGATGGACAGGTTGACAGACGAGATCAGACAGGAGTCCCCATGGATGTTTGCAGATGATATTGTGATCTGTATTGAGAACAGGGAACAGGTGGAGGGGACCCTGGAGAGGTGGAGATATGCTCTAGAGAGAAGAGGAATGAAGGTCAGCAGGACTAAGACAGAATATTTGTGTGAGAATGAGAGGGAGGACAGAGGAACGATGAGGATGCAGGGAGTAGAGGTGGCGAAGGTGAATGAGTTTAAATACTTTGGATCAGCAGTTCAGAGTAATGGTGAGTGTGGAAGAGAGGTGAAGAAGAGAGTACAGGCAGGATGGAGTGGGTGGAAGAGTGTCAGGAGTGATTTGTGACAGTAGAGTACCCGTAAGAGTGAAAGGGAAGGTCTACAAGAGGGTAGTGAGACCAGCTATGTTATACGGGTTGGAGATAGTGACATTGATAAAATGGCAGGAGTCAGAGCTTGACATGGCAGAGTTGAAGATGTTAAGCTTTGCACTGGGTGTGACGAGGATGGACAGGATTAGGAATATGTATATTAGAGGGTCAGCCCAGGTTGGAAGGTTTGGAGACAAAGCCAGAGAGGCAAGATTACGTTGGTTTGGACATGTGCTGAGGAGGGATGCAGAGTATATTGGGAAAAAGATGCTAAGGATGAAGTTGCCAGCTAACAGGAAAAGAGGAAGGCCTAAGATAAGGTTTATGGATGTGGTGAGAGAGGACATGCAGGTGGTTGGTGTGACAGAGCAAGGTGCAGAGGACAGAAAGAAATGGAAACAGTTGATCTGCTGTGGCGACCCCTAACGGGAGCAACCAAAAGAAGAAGAAGTTGTTTTATGTTGTATTATTGTCTGATGAAGCTTACACTGTCTAAATGAAAGCGCTAACCTGTTTTACTATTTTTATATTAAACATCAAGATTTTACATCATTTTTTTGTGTCTGTTGTTTGCTGGGGAACTTAACCTGCCAGTTTTCATTTTATTTCTTGATTTAAAAGAATCATCTTTTTTGTTTGGTGCATTCTAAAATCCTTGCACACTGCTATCTTTTTATCTTTTCTTTAAAAAGCTACATTTTCTTGTCTTGTGTACACCTTTTTAAGATTGGTGTCCTTATCACATTGGTATCAGGAATAACTTATAAAACTTCCAAATATTGACAACATATTTTCATCCTATTCCTTGAGAACACCTACTCAGTAAGTGTGCAAATGAGCATTTGCTTAACTGGCTTATACTGAACCATCTGCAGGTTAAGCAACATCCTTTATAGTCTTGGAGTTGCTTCTTATAATTACTTGCTGAAGGTACTTCACTGAAATGTATAATCTGTCATCAAGACCAACACTGGTTTATGTTTGACTGCGCCTGTATACATACATGCAACATTGTTGACGCATACAAGTCCCAATGTCCAAGGCATTTCAGATTTCACTCCTTTATTTCTTCATAACGATTCACTCATTTCTGACTTTTGACATGGATTCTTCTAACTATACTTATTACTTATTTTATGGTCTCTCCCCTGTATGAATTTCAGCTTGCAAGCTAAACACAGAGCATTCTGTTTCTTTTTATGGCTTTAATATGTTAATGTGATAGATTTGATTTTTCATTTTCTTTGCTGTCTCACCTTGTAGATTACTGCATTTATTCTTTCAGTCACCTTAAATGGCACCTGCCACTAGGTCAAAAATTTGTTTTCTGTTTAAGGCACTCACTCACTAACAGTTATTAATTATCCTCTGTTATTGCAGACAGTAAAAAAGTAAACAGCTAGTTCCATTTTTAACGATTTGTGTTGATAATCCTTAGCATCAACTTCAACCTGGATTAGTAGTTGTCTTGAACTGTTCTCCTTTACAGCAGTGACATAACTGTGTGGTAACCATGACAGAAATGGAGTCCTTGAAAAGGAAGTGATACCTGCTATAGGTAGTAATGGTAAGAGTTCTCTAGCAGTAGCCTTGCACTAGCTTTGTGTAATGGCACTGCTTCTGGAAACTATATTACATAGTCCATTATTAATAGTATGTACTGATGCCCATAGATAGATTTCACTAGTGGTCCCTCAATATTCTAGCAGTATGTTCAAATGGCACCTTTGTGACGGGCATTGGGATCAGTGGACTCATAAATCCATGATTTACTATCATTTTCTGGCATTCAGGGCATGAAGCACACACATGTTCAGTCTCTCTCTCTCTCTTTTTTTTTTTTTGATTATGCTTGGCCAGTAAAATCTCACTAATACTTGTACCTTAGCCTGTCCAGTCCCGAATGACATCCTAATATATGACTATGGGCTATCTTCATTACTGGTGGCCTGTAAAATATTGGCACTATTAAGTAGTGCAGAATGTCTTCCTTTTTTTACTTGGTCTATACAAGAAGTCATCTTTTAACTTAAAGTATGTTTAAGAAGTAATAGAAACATGTTCACTGTAACCTTGGTTATATGTTGCCATTGTGCCTTTTTAAAATTAACGTGGCTTATTTGTCAATCTACTTAAACTCATGGTTACTTACTTCAGTAACTTTCTTTAAAAAAGTAGACATAATCCCCCCAATCCCACCAAAAATGTCACTGCAGCTTCCCCTGCAGGAATAGTCCTAAACCATTCACCTTCTGCTGTACTGGCAGTAGGAGCACAGGCCACCCGAGTACTCTGCTTTTAGGATGCTCTGTGGTTGCCTTAGTGTGAATGGATACATTTTCACTTTTATTTTTCTCTGTGCTGCTCATAACTGCAAATGGTATCCCAGAGCAAACTTTATTGTTAATTCTTTTGTTTTTGGTTTACCATTAACTTTTGCTGAGAGTTTGCTTTTTTGAATTTTCTACTTGATGCTGGCAGAAATAGATTTAAAACTATGCGTTCTCCTGCATAGCTTACTTCAAATATTTTTCTCTGTTTCTGTGTGAATACACTTCTCGTAAGTCATTGTGCAGACATATTTCTTGTACTGACCTATCTTACAGGTCTGGGTTTCTGTGGCTGTGTCATTGAGCCATGTTTCTAATAGCAGACAGTATCCTTTTTACTTTGTAACCACAACCCTTTTGTAGCATCCATGCTAACTCCCGTCTGTTTTTTATTCTGGATTTCTATACGAGTGCCACTGCCATTATTCCCATTCTTATACTGAGTGTGTGCATCAGAGTGCTGCTTTACCTCTTTTCTAAGTGTGTGAGCTACCACACCAGGTTTGTGGATTTTTCCCTCCTCTCTCATTTTCCATAGTGATTTACAATAGGGACAAGTTTTTCCTAATATTGCATCATGTATCAAATCAGGGTTTATAGCCACTGGATGTAAAAGTTTTTTTTCTAGAACTGTTTTAATCTCTGCATGTGAGGGTATTCTTTTTCTATCACCATGAATGCATATCACTTCTACTTTTTGTCTGTCACTAGTCTATTACTTACATTCTAGGGCACACTTAACAAGAATATTCATGTTTCAAGAGTTCAGACTTTTCTTCCATGTACTAATATAGTACACCTCGCACTTAGTTGTAACACAATGGAATAATGCTGACTCTATTATTTTAGCTGTAATCTTGTCACACCTCACTGCATCAACTTCATTTGTAGCATGCATTTCAGTTTCCAAACTGTGCATTCTCTTCAGCCCACATTCGAAACAGAAGACATTGTTTGCAACTTTTCTTTCATATAAGATGGCACATTTACCACAGTTTTATATTTAGAAGTAGACAGTTCAGTTTTAAACATGCCATTAACTACTCCTACTACTAAGCATTGTCACATGTCAGTAAAAGAGCCCCTATTTCAATTCTCAGCTGGATTATCTTATTTTATGGAGCCTGTATGTCCTCCCTGCGTCTGCACTGGGTTTTCTATAGGTACCCCGGTTTTCTTTCCACCATCCAAAGACATGCAGTAGGCTGATTTGTGACTTAATTGCTCACAGATGTTTGTGTGGTGAGTATGTGATATAGAAGACAGGCCTGGCAATCTACTTATATTCCATGCTTATCCTGTTAAATTCTGGTAGCAGCTTCTCATTGGGTTGCTATAACAGACTGATGTGACTCAGCATAGTTAGATTGATTATACTAAAGCTACTAGCTTATCAGAGGTCTTGTAATCACCTTTTAATACTATTTTTTTTTCATTACTAGGTAAAACTACCTCAAACCTACCTTCTACTAACACTGCTAGCTTTTTCTGTTTACTATTGCTATTAAATTTTATTAGCAGCTTCAAAAATATGTTAAATCATGTCTGTGCTCTTACCAATTTGTCAGTATTAAAAGCAGAGTTAGAAAAATAATTTGCTTGTACTTCAGAGGTAATGGCAGCCTTAACTAAAAGTTCTGTGTTTTTTTTTCCAGTTTATCATAGTTGACATGTATGTTCACATACATCTTCAGTGCCTGTGTTGTCAGCTGGAATGAGTGGATATTTGCATTTTGCATACTTCAAGTCGTCTAAGATAGTATAGCATTCAAACGTGAGCAGGTATGATTGCAGGTTATCTTCATTGGTTGTTTTTTCATAGCTGGCAGTCTTCTTGTTGGCAGGTATATTAGCCAGCACATCTAGTTGTTGCTGTAATTGCATCAGCTTCTAGTCAATCCCCATGTATGAGTCCACGGGTCTTTTAGTAAATCCCCCATAGTTGTGGTCACCAGAAAAATGCTCCAGTAACCATAGCAGAAACACCTTAGAGATGTAACAATAATGCTGCAGGGAACTGGTGATCCAAATGTGATTTACACTTGGCAGCAGAGGTACTGCAATGAATAATAGGTAGCAAGTCTCTGGCCAACTGTTTGCATTCTCCAACCTTGTAAAGTCCAAAGAAACACTGGAGGCAAGCAAAGCACATGCACAAAACACATTTTATTATTTCATTTCACAAGGCTAAATGTAAAAACATAGCTCATATGAAAATTAAATGTTTCAAAATAGATTCCTGTGGCAGAGTGGATAGAAAATTGGCCAGATGTAGAACCCATGCAGTACAAGCTACAGGTGTGACATCAGAAAGTATATAGGTGACCAGTGGTGTCCCTCAGGCTAAATGTTTTGACATTTATTTTTTTGCTCTCCAGGCAGAGAACCAGGACCTTTTGCTTACTAAGTCTGCACATTTTTGCAAACTGGGAGTTACTGGCAAGTCACCCACCCCAAAAAATATCTTAACCCCCCCCCCCAAACAAGAACTCTGTTTCATAAACTCTTTTTTTTTAAAAAACAAGTTTATTGTTTTTAACATACAAAATAAATATCATAACAATTTTATACAAGTAATTAAAATAGAAATGGTTATAACATTCAATAAAATAACCAAAGTATTTACAAAGACATCCACTACAAATCAAATCAATTAATTAAACTAAAATACCATGCTATTGAAGCTAAGATTTTTTTAACAGATTTTGTAAAGTATCCCATATAATATAATAAGATGTTTTTCTAGTAGTTCTT
Organism: Protopterus annectens; assembly: GCF_019279795.1. NCBI lineage: Eukaryota > Metazoa > Chordata > Ceratodontiformes > Protopteridae > Protopterus > Protopterus annectens. The sequence continues at coordinate 238,985,657 of NC_056749.1, read as the reverse complement.
GATTTTATTGTCATCAATTCCATATGACACACTTCAGTCATAACATTTTTAAATTCATTAAACGAAGGAGTATCTGAAATCCAATTTCTGGTTATTATTTTTCTAGCCACTGCTAGAATATACCATAACAAGGGAAGCTTAACTTTTTTAACACTTTTAGGAACAGGAGTGTTGAATAATATAAGTGATTTAGAAGTAATGAAATTATCTGTAAAAAGAGCCTGCATAAAATCATTGATTAACTTCCAATATTCCTTCAATTTTATACAGTCATAAAACATATGTGCCCAATCAGCATTAATTTCTACATTACATCTTTTACATAGATTGTCTTTATTATTTATTTTATTCATCATCAAAGGTGTATAGAAGGATCTATGTAAAAATTTCCAAGTAAAAAGTCTCCAAATAATGGAAGAAGTAGTTTTATAAGCAGATTCCAATATATATTGTTTATCTTGTTGATTTGGTGATTCACCATTAATGGAAGTGAAATAATTCCAATAGGTATCTACACTGTAATAAGTTTCTTCTCTGATAATTTTATGTATGTATGAAAGCTTACCTTTATCAGAAACTTTATGTTGTAAATTTAATATCAAGTAATCAATCAGTATTGGAATAGATTATTTAACTGTTATAGACATTAAATCAATTTTATTAATAAGATGTTGTCTAAAGGTCTGAACTTCTAACCAACAAGTTTCTCTCAGATCAAATTCTTGTTTTAAGAAGTCTAAATTTTTTACTTTATTATCAGATAGCAACTGATACCAGTACTTTAGATCATTTTCTGTGACTAAGAGTTCTTTCAGAAGTGGTTGACAAAAGCATACCTTGTGTATACATTATAGGGAATAGAATAAAATTCCATTCCTTATACTTAGGATGCATGAATATAAAATTACGATAACTAATAATAATGTTTAATGAGTAACTAACTATATATTTTGGTGTAATAGGTGAAGTACAAAATTCTTTTAGTAACCATAACATGGGGTTATTTACAATAATATTTTTGTGTGTTAAAGAGATTTTCATGAAATGAATGCTAATTAGTTCCCAGTAATCTTTCCATTTTGCTACATATGACTGATCTATTATCAAAGTAATAACTTTTATAATAGAAGAGATAGTATATAGATTAAAGTCTGGAAAAGAAATGCCCCCTTGAGACCAACTATTAGTATGTTTCTTTAATGCAATCCTAGGTCTATTAGGTGCCCATAAGAAATTTAACATTAGTGAATTAAATTTCTTGATAATTATTTTTGTAGGTGGGAGTATTATTGATTGTATTAAGTATAATATCTTAGGGAATATTATCATTTTAATAATTGTAAGTCTCTCTTCCATAGTAAAAAACATATTATTCCAGCTATTGAAAAGATTTTGTATATTAAGAAGACAGGTACTATAATTATTATGTATAATAGATTTGATATCTTTAGTTAATATACCTAAGTATGTTATCTGACCTCAGTTGGGTATATATTTACTAAAATCACTAATGAGGACATTTTTTCGTGTATATATAGGTAATATTTTAGTTTTTTCTTCACTGAATATTAAACCAGAAATATTTTTAAAATTCATCATTTTATCAAATAAGGACTGCATAGAAGAATTAGATCCTGCTGATGTAACTAGAACATCATCTGCAAAAAGTTGAATTTTAGATGATGTATTTTCATCTATATCAAATCCTTCTATATCAGTACTGTTTCTGATTAAATTAGCCCAAGGCTCCATTATTAAAGTAAATAATAATGGAGAGAGTGGACACCCTTGTTTTGTACCTTTTAAAATGGGTATTTTTTGTGAGACATATGTTCCTATCTTAATGTAAGCCAGTGCTCCTTTATATAAATGTTCAATTAGATTTACAAATGCATCTGAAAAGTTTGTGCACTTCAGTAAGATAAACAAGTAGTCCCAACTTACTGAATCAAATGCTGAACTTATGTCGAGACTAATAAGTGTTACATCTTTCTTTCTCCTATTTGCAAAATCAATTAACGTTAGAGTTCTCCTTATATTATCAAAAGTATTTCTATTTACAATGAAGCCTGTCTGGTCTATATCTATAATGCCTGGGATGATTGTCTTTAGTCTATCAGCAAAAATGCTCATAAACATTTTATAGTCAACATTAAGTAAAGAAATAGGTCTATATGAAGTGCATCTAGTTGGATCTTTATTGGGTTTTAAAATTGGCAAAATAAATGTGTATTGCCAAGATGGGGGAGTTGTTAACTAATTTTGGGCCAAAATAAAAACCTTATGTATTAATGAGTATGTACTTTTAGAAAGAATTTTATAGATCTCTGGTATAATACCATCATTACCTGGTGCTTTGTTTGATTTAAGCTTGTTTATTTGTGTAACAACCTCTGTATATGAAATATTTTTATCCAATAGTTTAGTCTGTTGTTTATTAAGTTTTTTGTTCATGTTTGTAGTTATAAATTTCTTTATTTTATCTTTAGGCTCCATGTTAATGTTATTATGATTAATTTTATGAAAGTGATTTCTAAATTCATCTAATATTTCTGGTAGACTAGAAACATTCTTCTTTTTCCTTGGAGAGAAAATTTCTTTGATGTGATTTTGCTTATTCAACCTTTTTGTTTTATTTTTAAGTCTATGTAAGTATTTGGGACTTATTGAGTAAGACAGAAACTTGTATTTCTCTAATGTTATTTTAACTTTATGAGTTAAAATTTCTTTGTATTTCTCATTTAGTTTATTTCTTCAATGACTTTTTTGTCCATAATATTTTCTTTATTATTATGCTTATAAGAGTCTAATTTACTTTGAATATCTAATAATTCCTTATCCCAAGATTTCCTTTTATTATTATACCATCTGATACTTTGTCCATATAGGTATGATTTTAAAGCATCCCAAACACAAACAATGGAGACTTCAGGAGTATTATTTATGTCTAAAAAATGTTGCACTTCTGAAAGTATATAATCTTTATAGTCTTTTAGTTGAGTTAAGTATGCTGGTATCCTTTTGATCTGAACATTGTAAGTACTTTTTATCATGAACTCAAAGACAATTGAATTATGATCTGATATAGGACACTAAATGATTTTAGAATTAATTAATTCTGTTACCATCTGGTTAGAAATAAAGACTCTATCTATTTTTGAATACGTTTTATATCTGTTAGAAAAAAAAGTGTATGGTAATGATTTTGAGTCTATCTGATTATTAATATCATTCAAATGATATAAATTAACAAAATCCTTTAAATGTTTTGCATTAGATGTAATTTTCCTTTTTCCTATAGTAGTAGTATCTTTTTCATGTAGGATACAATTAAAGTCACCTGCTAAAATAATATCTCCTATAGAGAATGATATGATCTTATTAAGATGGTATTTCACTGTATTAATACCAATTCCTGGTATCCAATATACATTGATTAATGTATATGTCTTTCCATTAATTTGTATTGTAACCATACAAAACATTCCTTTATCATCTTCATAAGACTTAATAGTTTTAGGTATGGGCATACTTTTATTCCATAAAATAGCCACTCCTCTTTTTTTCTGAGTGTGTTCTGAACTAACTAAGACTGTATATTTATTAGTGGCTAATTTATCAATATCCTTTTTTCAGGAGATGTGTTTTTTGAAGGAATACTAAGTTGGCTTTATGTAAATTAATGTATCTCATTAAACTTGCCCTTTTACATGGGTTATTCAGTCCATTAATGCTAAAGAAATTCCTTTTAGAGAAGTCATTTGACATTTTTTAAACATATAAAACTTATAATCAGAATAACAATTAACAAAATGAGTGATATTATATCTCCTCTTTTAGGTGTACCTTTAAATATAGCTGTATTTATTGAAACTCTTATGGGATTTTGTACAAGCTTCATTTTTGCTTGTAGTGACAATGAGTTTATAAAATGTATTGTGGATGTCAGAACTATATACAAACAACAATAAATAGATGAAAATAATATAAGGATTAAACCTTGCACCCAGCCTGGAGTTAAAAACTCCAACTTTGAGTAGCACATACCACTCAAGTTATCCCCCTACCCTAAGCAGCAGTACCTCAGCTGCCACCTTATCAATTTAATATTGGTTATTATTAACTAAAGTTAACCTCTTTCAATTAGATTATCTAGTAAGACAAAGCTAAACATTTGATAAATCAGCATCATATAAACAAATAAGAACATTTAGAAACAATTCATACTGCTATGTACATCTATTTAGTATAATACATTTATAATCAAAATAGCATTCAAATAAACTTGATAATGGGAACCGAGAAGAGAGAGAGAAAGAAAAGAAGAGAGAGAGAGAGAAAAAAAAGGGGCATATCTACATATTAATTTATTCAAAGTTTGTAAAAATAAATTCTTATGTTCATTTAGAGTCAATAACTTAGGCTATTATGGTTCAGACATTACATATATTAGGATATTCCTATTTTCTGTCATAGAAATGCAGTTAACAGCTTTTAAAAAAACTTTAAATTACTTGCATCAAAGCTTTCTTCTCATACTTATTATTGCCAGTTAAATAAAATATTTAAGTTCATAAATATGGTTACATATCATACTGCATAGCTATGTAAATTCCCAGATATACTTAAATCATTGTGAAGAAAGCCATCTGTATTTTATATATCTGAACTGCTGCTATAAAATATGTCACATGACAATTTCTTCTAAAATAAAATCATAATGATATTTATGCTTGTCAGTTCAGATAAGTCAAATAAATTATAATATTATATATGTTTAAATCATAAGTATTTACATACATTAATATGTTGCAGTCATGTAAGCTTTCAAAAACATATGTATATATGTTTTACTTTCTATGCCTTCTAAAATATCTCACTTGCTTACTATGGCATACTGAATCATTTAAAATCATTATAACTTTCATATTTTATAAATTATATCATAAATAAGTAAGTAGTTATAAAAAAATAGCTCACATTTAAATGTTATAGAGTTCGTTTTTTATCGCAAAATCGCATTTGCAGCAGTTCTACTTCCTGGAAGAGTGTTCTTCTTGAATCTGTGATGTGTCAGTGTGAATTCAGGGGTCAAAGTTCAAAATGACTGCATTCAGCTTCTCTGCGTGTATTCTGAGTGTTGAAGCTTTTAAAACAACTCGAGGACACTATTCACGAGGTAACCCACATCCCAAATTGTCTCCCATAACATTCTGGTGGGAATTTTAATAAATGCAAGTGACTGACATTCATTTAGCAATACAAATGAAACTAAACAGAGTAAAACCTTCGCGAAGTATTTTACAAGTTATTACAGTCTCTATGACAGTGAAACTAAGCCTACAGTTATTAACATATAATACAACTAATTTTTTATGCCCCAATTCATTTTCTTATACAAATCTTATTATATACATGTAGCAGTATTATCAAAAGCATGTAAATGTACATATATGAAAGAAAAAGAGAGAGAGAGAAAAGAAAGAGAGTAGAAAATAAAAAGAGAGAGAGAGAAGAGAGAGAAGAAATAGAAAAGGAAAAAAAGAAGCTATAAAGAGTATCTACAGTGAAATATTACTTGCTGTTTATATTAATATAGATATGAAACATATTATTTACCACTATTTTAGTTCTAATTATTTGTAATTAAATCATGACAAATTATTTGTAATCATGTATAAGCAATAGAATTATGGTAAAATAATTAGCAACAGTATTTAAACAGCATATATATATATTTTTTTTTTTAAAAAAAACTAATAAGTTATTATTCCACTTTTCATATTTTTCATCATACTTCTCTCCTTGCCCTCCCCCACCCCTCACTGAATGCATAGTTTAAAAATAATGTCATTATTTAAAACAAGAAGAGAGAAAAAAATGTATCAAATTACTAACCTTGGGTCTCTTTATCACAAAGAGAAACAAGTTGATTGATAGCTTGTTATTTGTTCCTCAGAGATTTTGACTATTTATGAAACAAAAACAGTTCTTTGCACACAGAAAATAACTTTGATTAAATCTTTTAGAATATTTGTGGCTTTCTGGAGATGCAGTAACTGTATTTGAAGAGATTAAAAGTGAAGGAAAAAGAGAGAGAGAAAAAAAAGAAAAAACATAGAACATGTCATTTGTTTTTTAGTCTTTTTTGCTTCTCTGAAGTCTTCCAAGAAGTTTCTGTTGCCATCCTCTTTAACGAAGGACTAGCCCATTCCATTTCTTCTATTTTATCCAAAATCGTATTTTTTTAATATACAGCAAAGCAGAGTCTAAGTCTTCAAAAATTCTAGGGCCATCAGGTAGAAAGATTTTTAGTTTGGCAGGAAACAGAAGGTAGGTTTTGAACTGTGCTTTCTTAAGCTCTCTTATTAATGGCAGAAAAACTTTTCTTTTTGTTATTACCAAGGAAGAATAGTCATTGTCAAAACGCACAGTTGCCTCATTAATTTTAACAGGTGCTTTAGCCCATGCAGATTTAAGTACCATCTCCTTGTCATAAGATGATAGAAATCTTACTATAACTGATCTAGGAAACTTTTTGTTAGAGTTAAAATTTGATATGGATCTATGGGCTCTTTCAATACCAAAAGAGAATGCTTTTGACAAGTCTAAAGCTTTGGGAAGCCAAGTATTTAAAAAAGAAGTAATATTGTTACCTTCTATATTTTCTGGCAGTCCAAAAATCCTAATATTATTACGCCTAGATCTATTTTCCAGGTCATCACATTTGGTTTATAGATGTGTGTTCTGCTTCAGCAAAAACTCAATGTTAATTTCTTCTTCCTGGATTCTATTCTCCATGTCATTAACCATCTCTTCTATGCCTGTAATCTGAGACTTCTGTTGTTGCAAGTCTAGATGTAACAAATCTATTTGTTTTGTAGTTTTTTCTATGAAGTTATCAATTTTAGTATCCAGTTTGTCCATTTTGGTAGTAAGTTGCTGAATTGTAGATATCAGAGACTGAAGCTCTTTCTTGATGCTGGAATCCTGAGAATTTGTCTTACTGGAACTCATTTCAAACAGAGGTGCTGACATAGAAATTTCCAAGGTGTTTTCTGACAGGAAAATTATTGAAATTTTCTTTCTTTTTTAGATATTATTCAAGAAACTGATATTCCAAACGTATTTAGAAAGAAAATTATTTCATAAACTAATTTTTAAAGTAATTATTTCCTGTCAGTGCAGTTAAGTTGGTGGAGCTGAAGAAATCTGCTGCTATCCTGTGTTCATCCTTGGCCACGCCCCCTGTTTCATAAACTCTTGATGTACTGAAAATAGTCTAAAATTAAATACTAAAAATATAGTACAGCTGCATTTGGTAGACAGTCATTCCCCTCAGTATGCTGTAATGCCAGTACACCACTACAAAGTGAACAAGCAGTCAGCCACATTGGAACTTAGGTTAATAACTCTTTATCTTTTGATCATCGTGTGACAACAGTAGTCAGGAAATCCTTCTACTTAGCGCAAATAATTGCTAAGGGAATATCATCTGGATCTAAGGAAGTCATTATTCCTTTATATTCAGCATTGATTAGACTGGTTGTTGAGTACAATACCCACTGTGGAATGTACCTCACTAGACTTATCAAAACAGCTTGAAAGGCTATAGACATTCCTAATAAAAAAGATCATAGATCTAAAGAACCTGTGCTACTAAAACAGGATGGAAGCAATGTCCATTTATTTAGCATCTTACAGATTCTTGTGTTGAGATTTGTGCCTAGCATACCATGCTATTGGAGATCTCTGCAAGTCAAATAATTCCAGTAACACCAGAAAAAGGGAACTAAATCTTCAACAGGTAAACTAAGCAACGTGGAGAGAGAGAGAGATGTATCACACAGCACCTCCCCCACTTCTGGAACAGATTTCCCCTGCAGGCTAAGCAGTTTTATTCTCAAGCATCCTTCAAACTGAACCTGGATGATTGATTGGACAGGTCCCCACAAATTTACTCCAGGACTAATTGGACTGCCTAGTACCCACCTTCAGATAATGGTTACAACCTGAAGGTGGGTACTGGCAAGGTTCATATGGTCTTCAGCTTAAATTGCAATGAAATATCTATGAATACTATCTTTTAAAATAAAAGAGTAATTTAGGCCATTTCTCCAGCATAAATATTTATACTTCACACAGCTAATGTGCTGCAGTCTCACAAAGTCTAAGCTGTAAGCTTTGCTGAAGCTTCAATTTAACCTCAATTGGGATGAAACTATCCATACGTCCATGATCTTTGGATTAACCCCTACTCATCTATCTCTTAGCTCTTCATCTGAAAGATCACTGTCTTCTTAAACTCCTTGGAACCAGGACTGTTTTATCCAGTACAGAGTCAACGTTCACTGACTAAATTAGCCATTTTGCTCATTGAAAGTCTTAAAAATTATACTGATCACAGAATATATCTCATTTTATTATTCACAAGAGACTGCATGCTTAAAATTGTATACCTTCCTTTTCCATGCAAAAGCTTTTTAAATTTTTATATAAATGTGTGTTTTATTATATGTGCGCACATCATAATATACACATATAAACACACACAAAAAAAAAAAATTCATCTGCTTTTACTGTACTTGTGTTTCTTCCTACATTATTTTGCTTTTGTGTCATCTTAAAAGTACTCAATTGTATTTATTACTGCTTGGTGTAACTCATTCTAAGCCTTTTAGTTTAAACACTTGGGCTTCAGACCAGTTGTTTTACATTAGGAGGGTTTGTGGTCTGCACTGTAGTGGCAGAACAGGTAGCTTACAGCCTTCTAAGTTGGAAACTGCTGATTGAGGGCTCAGTGTCTGTTATTCTAAAAGTGTATTAATTCTGGTTTAAGCACTTGGGCTTTCAGGCCAGTTATTTTACATTAAGAGGGTTCATGGTCTGCACTCTTGTGGGAGGAGAGGCTGGACTCTGCCCTTCTGAGCTGGGAATTTCTGGTTAAAGGCTTATAGTGTACGCATATCTGAACTGCTTCTTACTGAAATTGGTACACCTTGTTTGCTGTAGCATAGTCTAGATCCAGGCCTGCTGAATCTAGCTTTGTTTGTATAACTTGAGCACTAATCCAGGCATTCTTTAAAGTATTCAATTGTATTTATTACTGCTTGGTAGTAGCTTGATTAAAGTGTAGCTATCATTCTAAGTCTTTTGGATTAAGCACTTGGGCTTTAGACCAGTTGTTTTACATTAGGAAGGTTTGCGGCATGCACTGTGGTGGCAGGACAGGTAGCTTTCATCCTTCTAAGTTGGGAACTGCTGATTGAGAGCTCATTGTCTGTTATTCTTAAAGTGTATTAGTTCTGGTTTATGCACTTGGGCTTCAGGCCAGTTATTTTACATTAAGAAGGTTCGTGGTCTGCACTCTTGTGGGAGGAGAGGCTGGACTCTGCCCTTCTGAGCTGGGAATTTCTGGTTAAAGGTTTATAGTGCCTGCATATTTGAACTGTTTCTTACTGAAATTGGTACACCTTGTTTGCTGTAGCATAGACTAGATGCAGGCCTGCTGAATCTAGCTTTGTTTGTATGGTTGTTGTTTGTTTGCTTATTTCCCTGGAATGCTAATTCCACCTAAAATGCGGCTTCTCAGCGCTTCTGTGGATCCCTAGTGATATCTGCATTGCTTACTGTACTTATTTCCTTGTATCACTTGAAAGAAAGTTACTGTTTGTCGTTTTTGCATTTAAGTTACCTGTAACACATTGCACTTAAGTTACCTGGCATTTACTCACTAAAGCAATTATATAAGTCAGCACTAAAAATTAAAAGCACTACACCCTCACTCCCCATTGGCCCTTGTTTTCAATTATAAAGATTCCCAATATTATTCTAGCATGTCCAAAGGTCAGTTGTCAATCTCCTCTCCAGTCCAGCTGGTGAATCTGGGAATCTTGAGGCAATGTTACAACTGCCTCATGTACACAGACAAACCCACTCCTTCTCCCAACAAATTCCAACACATGTGAGAGATGCAACCATATAGCCAAACTGGAGGCTAAGCTCACTCAACTCAGTACTGGCATAACCAGTCAGGAGGAGAAGGAAACCACACTCACTACAATTCCAGTCTCACATAGACCTACCACAACAGCAAACCAAACACATAATCACACAAAAACATACTCAGAGGCTCTAAATAAAGATCTGCCTAAGCAGCAGAGACCTCCAAAGCAGACACCCAAGCAACTGCTACCTCAAAACAAAACACGTGCAACACATATCTCACAAAGCCAGTGTGCCGAACAGTCACAGCCCTTAAGGCTAAACAACACACCTGATACACTTGTAATAGGTGACTTTATCGCAGGCACACTGACGCCCACTCACCAGGCTGAACAAGGAGAAGGTCATGGTGAGCAGCCTGTTAGGGGCTAGGATCCGCCACATAACACAAGCACTCAGGTCACTCCAAGGCAAGTACAAATATGACTCAGTCATTGTCCATGCTGGTGTGAATGACCTGAGACGTACCTCCCTGGACTACATGAAAAGAGACATAGAGGAGCTCTCTGAGCATGTAGCCCAGGCCGGTATGACCCTGACCTTGAGTAGCATCTTACCCTCACCAAGAATGATGCTACAATATGAAGACAAGATGATCAATTTCAACAATTGGCTTAAGTACTGGTGTCATTCAAAGGGGATCCAATGCCTGTCAGCCTGGGATGATATGCTCGACAAGCCACGATGCTTCGCTAGGGATGGCTTGCACCTGTCACCCCTGGGCTTTCGGATATTGGCAAAGGCTCTTACTACCCCCATAGTGCCTTTTTTAGGCAAGGCTCAAAAGACAAACCCACCTCCATAGGTATCACAAGGGATAAAAAACTAAGAGTAATGCTACTCAATGCCAGAAGTCTAAACCTCAAGATGCACACACTCGAAACTCTCCTTAGCATGGAGAACATCGATATCTGTGCAGTAACAGAAACCTGGTTGAGTGCTCCCGAGAGCACCCCAGCACTACCAGGTTATACCTCATACCATTCTTTTCAGCCCCAAAACTTGGACCGAACCACAAAAGGAGGGGGAGTATCGATATTCATCAAAGATACCCACATCTCCAGGTTGGTGGCAAAGCACGAAGCATCAGAGACTATCCATGTGCAACTAACAGTGGATAAAACTGCCTTCCAGTTTATAGCCTGCTATAGACCACCCTCCCAAACCCAGGAACCCCACTCAGCCTTCCTGAGAACACTGGAACATATGAAGGTCTCTCCAAACACCATTATATTGGGTGACTTCAACTACCCAAACATAGACTGGGAGCATTACTCTAGCTCCAACACCCTAGCCCAAAGGTTCCTAGAATTCATAAACTCAAATGCTATGGAACAACTTGTTACCACTCCCACAAGAGGGGAAAACATACTGGACCTGATCATCACCAACATGGGGACTCTATGCTCCAGACCAGAAGTGTATCCCTCACTGGTAAGATCAGACCATAAACTGATCTCGCTGGATATTCACATCCCGACCCCACCCCCTGCCCAGAAAACCACAGTGAAAAACTTCTCTAAAACAAATTTCACACTCCTCAAAACCGAGGTGGAATCCTTCAAAGCCCCCGGGCCTGTGGAAAATACGGCCCAGACCGCAGAATCCTTTATAAATGCATTCTATGAACACCTTCAGGAATGCATGGATCATGCAATCCCAAATAAAACCAAGACCCAATCCTCCAAAGGCAGACATCCTGTCTGGTGGACCCCAGCCATAAACAAACTATACAATAGAAGGAGGAAGCTACTACATGATAGAGCAAAATCCCAAAAAGGGAAGTGATCTCTGATCGGTATTGGCAAAAAACTAAGGGCACTCATAAAATCGTCTAAGGCCAGCTTCAAGAGAAAAATTGCACAGGACACTAAGGATAATCACAAGGCTTTCTTTAGTTATGTTAGGAACCTGGGTGGGAATTCCCAGATATGCTCAGAATTAGTCCAAAATGACAAAAAATACACCAAACCCACAGACATTGCCAACATCCTAGCTGACAGGTTCAGTGCAACTCCCCCCCCCTCCCCACCAAAAGGGCAAATATCTATCCCAGCAGAGTGCTGCCCCCTGACATCTCAGATGCTCAGGTAAGAGCTGCCCTCTCCAAAGCAAAAAACACAGCATCAATGGGACCAGACGGTGTCCCGGGCTGCATCCTACATGAACTCCAAGAAGAGCTAAACCCAAACATAAAACTACTGTTCAATCTCAGCCTTACTACAGGATATGTACCCAAAGAGTGGCGTACAGCAACAGTGGTCCCTCTCCACAAAGGTGGTGCCTCAACGGACCCTGGAAACTATCGCCGCATAAGCCTGACTAGCTTGATCTGCAAAGCTATGGAAAGGATCATCATGGACCTCATAAATAAAGATATTGGGGACCTACAGACACTGGATTCTACCCAGTTCAGCTTTGTTAAGGGCAGATCCTGCCTCTTAAACCTGGTTGACTTCTTTGAAACAGTCACCAAGGCCATTGACGAAGGGAAGGTGGTCCACACAGCCTACCTGGACCTCGCAAAAGCCTTCGATACAATACCCCACTCGGGCATTATAGATAAGCTCACCAGCTTAAATATAAACCCCTATGTCACTAGATGGGTTGCAAACTGGCTCAAGGACAGAACCCACATGGTTAGAATTGCTGGAGCCATGTCAGACTCCAAACCAGTTACAAATGGCGTCCCACAAGGCTCAGTCCTGGGATCTCTCTTGTTCGGTATATATTTCTCGGAAGTACAGGCCAACACAGAAGGACTGTGGCTGACCAAGTTCGCAGATGACTGCAAACTGGCCGCCATAATCGACTCTCCAGCCGACACAAGCATCCTCCAAAAGGGCCTCATAGAAACAGACAACTGGTGCCAGAGCCATGGCCTCAAGCTAAACGCCAAAAAGTGTATAGTCATCCCCTTTGGCAAAAACTTAGTGCCCAAAAATTACCACATAGGTGGTAATCCATTAAGTACAGAAGAAGTAATTAGGGACCTGGGGTCCCAAGTTGATAGCAGTCTCTCATTTGACAACCACGTGGCCAAAGTGGTTAGAAAAACATTTTATATAGCCCACCTAATCATGAAGGGATTCACATCTAGATTAGGGGAGGTCATCATGCCTCTTTACTCATCCCTCATCAGGCCCATAATCGAGTACAATGCCCCTTTTGGGATGTACCTTACTAAACACCTGCAGCAACTGGAAAGACCCCAAAAGTACCTCACCAAGAGGATCAAAGGGCTAAAACAGATGCCATATGCTGCCCGGTTAAAGAAACTCCAGCTCTACTGAGTGGCATACCGCCTGCTCAGGGGCGACCTGTGCCTGACGTATAAAGCCATGTCCAACCCAGAATTAAGGGACATGCTGCACCTCAAAAAATCCAAATCCCATCAAGCTACACGCTCGAGAGACATGAACCTCAGCACTGAAATAAATAGGACATGCTGGAGGGACAGATTCATAACCCAGAGGCTCCCTTCACTCTGGAAGAAAATCCCAGTCCAGGTTAGGCAGAGTCCCTCATTGACTCTCTTCAAGAAGAATCTTGTTGAGTGGATGGGAGATCATAGGTTTACCCCGGGTATCACTTCTGTGTCACTGTTAGACAGAGGCACAGTATACTAACCTCGAAAAAGGGCATAGCAAAATTAATTAAAAATGGGTGGTGAAAGCCAAACATACTCTGGCTAGGCTTATAAATGCCCTAGGGTAGATAGCCTAGTATGAACCTATGAACTTATGTACTTTTATATAACATACATAAATAAAAGCACCCAAGTATTGTAGCATGGTGTGGCAGCTCTCAACAAGTGTTGCATCAAAATGCTGTAAATATGAAGTGAAATACTGTAACAGTACTGTTGAAAATAAGTTGTTATAAATACATTAAACAGCAATGATGCTCCTTTAAGGCAGTTGGATGCATGTTTTATGTTGGCTAGAGAGGGTTTCCATAGGCGTTGTTAACAAGCCAATTATTCTACAGAGTAGTGTATAAAAAAGTCAGTGGTCCTGAAAGTCAAAGAATTTAGCTTTGCAAGGAGAGTTTCTGCCTGACACTAGTGGTGTACATCAATATTACATCCTTGGCATTTACTTCTCAGAGGTCAAGGCTACTGTTAAGGGTTTATGGCTGATCAGGTCTGAAAAAAACTAAACTTGGTGCCATCATAAGCACCACAGAGGACAGACACTATGTTTTCTCCAAGAGGGCCTTTCCCAAACAAATAGCTGAGGTTTGGCTTTATTGGCCTGAAATTATCCATAAATAGACTTAAAAGTATAAAAAAAAGTCATGGACACTCAGAATTCCCATTTAGCTGAAACACCTAATATCCTTAAAGGGTAATTTGCATATATCCCATGTTGCCTCTGATTCAAGAGGTTTAAGATATCACACAGTGGAAAGTCTAACTTTTGGTAGATTTTTCTATTTTTTTTTTTGTTTTTTGACCAGTCTCTTTTCCTGTGTGACATTTTTACTCAAACAAATAGTTGGTATCAAAACCATAGACTAAAACTGGATGTCAAAAATATATAATAGTATCCTTTGGCAAGCAAGAAGGGCCTTGTAACCATCATGTTGACAACACATCCCTGGAAAGGGATCCGGTACTTGGGGACCTGGGAAGCTATATAGACAATGAATTGCCCTTCAGTCACCATGCTTCCACCATTTTAAGAAAGTGCTTTTTCACTGCACAGTTAATTACTAAGGGTATGTTATCTAGGTCCAGGGATATGATAATTTCACTGTATTCTGCACTCATCAGGCCAGTCCTTGAGTATGATGTGCCTTTGGTATGTACGCGTCCAAACATTTTACCCAACTTGAATGTCCACAATGCTTTCTTACTAAGAAAATCAGTGGCCTAAATCATAAAAACTATGCAGACCATCTTAAAACCCCGTTTCTCTTCTTAGTGTTATACAGGCTACTAATGATCAATCTCTGCCTTAAGTACAGAGTCTCAATAGACCCTCTGCAATCAGATCTACTGCACATTCACAAGTCCAATCAGGGAATAAACACCTGATTAAGAGATCTAAATTTGTATTGCAATATAAAAATGTAACATGTTGGAGGGATAGCTATGTATTACAGAGAATACCACTTCTCTTACATCATCTTTCTCTCCACATAAAGCAAAGTACTTCTCTTACACTGTTCAAGTGTAATCTGGATGAAGGGATGGGTAACAGCACATTCTCCCTGGTTTACTACCATTTTCCCTCATGAATAGGGACAACATGTAAATGTTTTCCATATCTCTGGGCTATTAATACTTAAACTATAAGTGCTACAAATTTCAGTGGAATGTATAGCTAGGCATCTAAGGATCCTCCCAGATCAATAGTCTAGTGAATACCTATGAACTTATGAATAGCCGAGTGTGTGCTGTAGCAAAAAGAAAAAGACACTCCATAACAACCTGAAGAAGCCTTGACATCATCCTGCAAATAATCCAGAGGAAGGGAAGCAACTTGGACTCCGCTAGAACCTACAAGATAGAGAGGCCTTTTTTAAGGGTGGAGTTAATGGGAACTTTATAATTGAGAAGAGTCTGCAACACCCTTTCATTTTACTTCTTTTTAAGAAACCTAAGTTGCTTTATGGACTGGTGGTCTTTTATGAGAGTACAGTGGATTTAAGGCTATGAGCTGTTAAGCTGTTTCATGTGGTACAGGGTTTGATTCCCTCAGCCTTAATTTCTTATTGTGTGACCTTGAGCAAGTCTGTTAACTAGACAATGCTTTGGGGCAATTAGAAAATTCAACTAGGTTCCTCAATGGTCTACTAGACTGCATGCATAACTACCTATGAACCTATAACCTTATGTACCACACTGGAAGAAAATACAGGCAAAAATGGCACATTTTTTGTTCATGCTAGAAATTATCCCGAGTTGTACCTTTAGCTGCTTACAGATCATTAGCTGACATTTTCCCAACTGGAGTGAGTAGCATCATTTTGGCTGGGTGATTCATGGCTATATCTATGCCAACATGATGTTAGAGCAAGTGATTTAGACTATCACTGCTGAAGCCAAGGTTATGGTGGCAAGTGTAAAGGTCCTGGCAAGGCCAAATACATTTTCTCTTAAGTAACTACCATGGAGGAAAACTTCAAGGTGTACCTAGTGTTCTTTGACTAGTATGCCAACCAAGAAAGATTGGACCAGAGTGACTGGGTTAGAATCCTCTCAACTAAGGTAACTGGAGAACCTTAAAATGTCTTCATAGATATGAAAGACAATTAATATCAGGATTATAATAATGTTGAAAAAACACTCACTGTTAGCCTGAACTGGTGTTGCCTCTGAAACATGAGTTGAAGAGCTTCATAGCTGGACATCTTTCTCCTAACAAATGATAAAACATCAGTTACATGATTTAAAGTACTAACTTGAACTATACTCAGAGCCTGAGGAGCAATATACTAAATGTAAAATGACAGAAATGTTAGACGATAATAGATTTAAAAGGACTTTGCCTACTGCTTTAAGAAAGCGGGCATTTCAAACTAACTGCAAGGATAATGCTGAAAATGTACTGCAAGAGACATTGTTATGCAATGAAATTGTGTTCAAAACTTATGCTTTACTAGAGTTTGACTGCTATGTCAAATTTTGGTAACAAAGAATTAACTGTGTATATAGTCTGTTTTAAATATTGGAAAAGGAGTCATTTAACTAGATTATGTATTAGTGATAACATACTTTTACCTATGAAAACCATAATATTAATAATGTTGAGCTTAATGAATGTGAAAAAATTCCCAGAATAGTTAAGTCAGCTTCTTGATATTGTATTATTGCAAAGCTGAGTTGAATGGCAAGGAGTTTCAAGGATATCTAAACAAAGACATCATAGTTTGGTTATACTTATAAAGCAGCATGTTTGTAAAAAGGACAGCCTTACTAACAAAAAGGCAGATGAAGTAGTGTGTATTCACAGTGACAAGAAACAGAATCCCATTACTGAAGAAAAAATACAAACTGAGGTTTGAAAAATAGTTTATTCTGCTGTAGTTCCCAATTTAACACATGGTAATAGTGAATTATTTTCCCCACTTTAGATTTGTGGAGGCAAGTCCTTTTGACGAACCACCTTAGTGTGTGAAAGGAAATTTGCAGCTGAGTAAGTCTGAGTCTCTGAGCCTCTGCCTAACCTGGAAGAGAGGGACAACACCCCCACCCACATTTCTCAGTGTGTAGGAATCCAACAAAAATCAAGTCTTGGTGTTACCCATAAAGGTACAAAAGTTTGACTAAAGAGAGAGTGAATGAGAAGACTATTGAATCAGATATGTCAATATATATAAAAACATGAAAAGTGTATTGACTATTTTGGTTTTCAGAGATCACCATATATATTTTTTGCATATCTGCACATTCCTACACCATTACAAGGTGTGCACATTTTAACTATCTTAAAATTATTATAAATGTCAATTATTTAATATTTATATATAAATATTTAATTCATAAGGTAATGTTTACATATGTATTACTGTATTATATTTATTACTATACATATTTGTTAAAAATCATCCTTTCCCTTCCTGCACATTTGTTAATTGATACTATTTTTAACAGTAAGTTACTTCTGGACTTATTGAATAGGTAGATCACTCCCATTTTTGTTTCAGTATAAAGTTTAGTTTATTATGAACAGGGTGTAGAAAAAAGGTTTTTGTCACTTAGAGATGCATTATTTTAGAGAATTCATAGTTTTCAAAGAAAATGCCTTTAAGGGAAAGTTGTTTAATGAAACAAAGATTATATTTTATTATTTTAATTCTCCTTTTTGAACTCATTGGCTATGGTTAGGAAATGATGCCATGAACTAATTAATATAAAAGAAGGAAGCTGAACTGGGTCAACATCTGAAGTCCTTGCATAAGGATGAAAATGCTGTGTGGTTTTAGTGTTAATGTTTGTGTTGGTCTAATAAAGCTGCTGTTTTTATAAAATCTGAAGAAAGAGTCACTGGTTCCTCTGAGTGCAAAGTTATTTTATATTGGTGGTTTGTGGTTGCTTTTATTGTATTTTTATGCTTCCAGATTGCTTTTCAGTTATATGTCAAGTATACTTGTATGGCTCAGCATCTTTAAAAGTGGAGCCTGCAGAATGCAGTTGCATATTAAAATACTGCAGCCTGGAAGTGTTAAAGGAAAGGAGTAGAAACAGCATTGCAGCTTGGTAGTGTTGCAGAGCAGGGAGTAGAAATGACTAGCAGAAATGAAAAGAATAAATCAGTAAGTGGGTGCATTCCAAGGAAATGATGTTAGAATGTATGGAACATGTACAACATGATCAGAATTTTAAACTGTCAAGTTAAAACAAAAAGCCCCAGAAACTTATTTTTTACAACTGTTTACTGGGGTAAATGTATTACTGTTGACCATTTGCTAGTAAAGCCCAGATGAATAAATTAGCAAAATCATGATAAAAAGCTTTTATGGTACACAATTAGAGGAATACATACAAAAATACTTACAATCTGATATTTGAGTAACTTACTATAAATAGTGTATTCTAAGCAGCATGTGAGTGTTGAGAAGATGTATCCTAATATGAAAGGTTGCAGTAGAGTGGTAATATATGATCACATTTCTAGTCCATTTCTGTCAGTGTAAGCCAGAAAGCTTACATAAGAGAGAGGTCTAGACAGCAGGTATCTGTAAAGAAGGATAAAAGTAAAACTGATGACAAATCCCTTACAGAAGAAAGCAGCACAAAAATGAAAACAATAAGGAAAAACTAGCAACTGACACAGAAGGATACTGGTAGGAGTTGCCTTTCTTAGGAGAATAGTTAGAGACTAAGACCCCAGCGTCTGTGCTACTAAGAGAAGAGGAAGTGATTTATTTCTCATGTCAAAATGACCCAAAGGAACTCAAGTTGGGTGACCTCAATGCAATGAGTATACATTTTGCAAAAGGCACAATGGGAGGATGACACCTTTGCAAAGAGAGAGGAAAATATAGTATTGTAAGAGAGGCTGAACAAAATGTTGCTACTACTCGCCCATACTTTGAGTTACAAAATTAGTGATTGTACAGAGAGGAAGCAGTAAATTAACTTAGTGCCACAAAATTTTAGAAACCTAGTGATGAGGCCAGCATATAATCACATATTAGGGGGATGTCCAAGAATTGGCAATATTAAAGCATGGATACTAGCAAGGTTTTATTGGCCAGTAATAATAAAAGATGTTGAGAACTTCTATGCTGTATGCCCAGAATACCAGAAGACAACCTCTTACCCAAGCTATAAAAGTCCTTGATTCCAATGACTGTCACAGAGGCATATTTGAATATATAGCTGTGGACATTGCTGGGCCATTGTTAAATCTAGCAGTTGACTTTGATGCTTATTTGTTTTGGTTTATGTAGCTATCTCCCTATATAAGGCTAATGGTAAGTCTAGCAAGGTAGGGCTAGCTAAAGAAATGTGACTCCATTTATGTCCAGACAAATACACTGACTGTGCTAATGCTTTATTATCAAGCAGCTAAAAACCTCAGTGTGCCATCTCCAAACAGACTGGTTAGTGGACTGTTTAGCTGAATATTAAAGTCCATGCTGAGAAAAGATACTGAGGAAGACTGTATAAACTTAGAACAAAAATACCAGGCCTATTTTTGTCATTTTAGAGAAGCACAATTAATCTTGACTTTGAAAAGGTTCACTTCTTTTTGAATTTTTATATGGCATGTATCCTGGTAAACTGTTAGATATTGCCAGAGAAACTTCAGAACAGAAATTACCACTTGAAAGTCTTACAGAACATGAATCTAATTTACAAGATAAGCTGCTGAGAAAAGATACTGAGGAGGACTGTATAAATGTAGAAGAAAAATGCCAGGCCTATGTTTGCCATTTTAGAGAACCACAATTAAACTTGACTGGGTTCACTTCTTTTTGAGTTATATGGCTTGCATCCTGGTAGACTGTTAGATATTGCCAGAGAAACTTCAGAAGATAAGAAAATACCACTTGAAAGTGTCACAGAACACTAACCTAATTTACAAGAAAAGCTGAAAATGGTTATGCTCATCATATGGGAAAACATGGGAAGAGAACAGGCTATGTAACAGAAATGCAAGGACAGAGAATTTTTTGCTGAAATGCCAAGGTTCCTTTAAAATAATGAAAATATTAAATGGTTAAAACTGCAAGATTAGACAGATTGATAATAAAAGGCTGGAACAGATATATCCTTATTCTGAAGCTGGACAGAAGTGCAGCTCTTTGTAGTTTAATTGCAGAAACTGGATGAACTGTAAAAGTCAAAAAGTGAGTGGAACAGCCCCATACTGTTAGTTCCCAAACTCTGGGTGATCAGTCAGGTTCTGTAATAATTTAGGAAGCTAAACATCATTTCACAATTTTACAGCTGTTTGTTGCCTAGGATAGATGAATTAATAGGTTGGAGAAGATACATTTCTTCACCATATTAAATTTGACAAAGGGCACTAACAAATCTTTGTAAAAGCTAAAGCCAGGGAAAAGACTACCTTTTCATCCCAGAGGGCTTAGTATAATGTATTTTCTTTTGGGTTACATGGTGACGCTGTAACTTTTCAAAGATTATTTATTTATTTAACATTTGTTGACCAGGAAAGTCCAACTAGGACAAAAGCCTATTTTCAGCAGATGCCCGGGGAGAAATGCTCCAGACACGTTGCATGTCTTTGGATTGTGGGAGGAAAGTGGAATACCCAGAGGAAACCCACACGAACACAGGGAGAACATGCAAACTCCACAAAAAAGGCACCCCAGCCGAGAATCAAACCAGAGAACCTCTTGCTGTGAGGTGACAATGCTAACTGCTGCACCACTGCACTGCCAGGATTAATGGACAGTGTCTTAAAGCACTATGTCAGATATGTTGCTGCATACCTACAGAATGTCATGATGTATTCTGACGATTAGGACTCCCATCTAGCTAAGGTACAGTACAGGATATGTTAGACTGTAAAAGATAAGTCAGATTGACAGTCAGTGCTTCCAAGAGCAAGTTAGCCATGGCAGAGGTAAAATATTTAGGATCTGTAATAGGAAGGAGAAGTGTCAGGGCCCTATGGAGAAAATCTAGAAGTAGTGAGGAATTGGCCTGTTCCACACACACTAACAAAGAAGTGAGTACAGTCGTATGGTTAGATGAGTATTATTGGAAATTTGTACACTATTTATATCTATAGCATGCTGTCTTACCAATGTGATGGACACTAGAAGCAGATAATACTGAAGGAAGTGTTGCACTTAGCACCTGCTTTTGCATCCCCAGATTTAAGTAAGCCCTTCCTAAGTTATGCTGATGAATCAGGGGTAAGCCTGGGGGCATTACTTTCACAGAACTTCAGTGGAGAAGAATACCGTATTTGCTTTTAAGCTGCAATCTAAGCAGATCAGGGGCCATGTACTGCACTATCAAACTTGTATGCTTGGCTAGCACATGGGCACACATCAGTGAAGTGTTATCTTCTTCGCAGTTTCTTTGTATTTGTTACAGATCTTGTCCCCTAATGTGGCTACATAAATAATAGTATGGGAATGCTGAGCTTTGTAAGTGGGCACTCTCTTTACAGCTGTTTAAGCTCACAGTAACATTTCAGCCTGTCTTGACCAACTAAAGTACAGATGGCTTGTTTAGGGATCACAGACAATCTACTGGTCTTGAAACAGTTATTAAGATGGGGAAATTAACAGTATGTGGCAATTCTCTCAAAGTGATGTCAAAAATTATATAAATATGAAGTGAAATATTGTAATAGCCCTGCTTCTTTATGTTTAAATATTGCAAATATGATGTTCCTTTAAAGAAAAAATATGTACTTTTTTATGTTAGTGAGAGGATTCCCACAGGAAATGTGGTTAGCATGCCAGATGGTCTATCAAAGTGCTTTATAAAAATAAGGGCTATGTTCCCAGTAACCAGAAACTTGGCTTCCAAAAGAAAAGGGGAGTTTATACTTGGAGCAGTACTTCTAGGGAATATGCTGCAGCAAAGGAGAAGACATTCCAGGCAAAAAATATGGGCATATTCCTGTAAGGAGTCTAGGGGAGTAAAAGCCTAAAAGACTATATTTTTTTTGGGGGAGGGGTTTAGCAAAAACAGGTACTTTATAACTTATGTTTACTAAAACTAAGTTGTCTTTCTTAACCGGCAATGTCTGTAGTTTTCATGAAATGTCCCATTTTAAATACACTTGTTCTTTCTCACTCTGAACACACATAGCCTCTGTGTCTGCCAGTTTTCTTGCATCAGTACAACTCCAAGCCCATATTGATTAGCATCTCCATCTCTGCTTTAGACAGCGTAACACTTCAGAGTTGATACTTCAGTCTCAAGTTTCTTCAGTAACTCAGAGCTCCTTTCACTTCCCAGTGACCAATCCCATGTCAACATATCCTCTAGAAGCTTTCTTAAAAGCATAGTAATCTATGTTACATTCAATATGAGCATAGATAAATATTGTGCAATTCCAAGTATCTTAAGGCATAGTTTCTGCATAAGCAGTATAGCCCTTGCTTTCTTAGTGTCTCACTTCAGGCCACTGACATAACACTATTACCCATGTATTTCAAACTAATTGCACATATCTGACATTTGCTTTTGCTCATTTTCAGATAGTACCCTAGTGTATTAAGCAACCTGACCTGTCTCAAGTCCTGTTTATTCTCACCCATTACTCGCATATTATTAGCTAAATTAAGTACATCACCCATGTTTTCTGTCGGTCTTGCTACAACTTTGCAGAATATCTTCTGTTGCAAATGAAATGCTGAAGAGTAACCCAAGAAATTTGTAGTGAATGTATGTAGTTTCAAGATTCACTGACAAAGTGCTTCCAGTATGCCTGCATAGTGATCAGCAACTTAATTTCAGCTCTCTCGGTATGAAAAAAGAAACTGAAATAAAAGTGATTGCAGTTGTCACACTGAGCAAAATTCAGTTATTGGCTAGTTAGAACACTGCATTGATGCTAGCAAAGAAGAAATTTAGATAACTTAAGGAAAACTAACCAGAAAAGGTGAAGAGAAAACACTGGCTGGGAAGAATCCTGTATCTGTTCAGCAAAAATCAGTTCAAACATCAGATGGCTTCCAGTAATTTAGAGGAAAATATAAATCAGAGGTACTCAGAGGTGATTAAAATAAATGAAACACTGAAGGTGTGTATCAACTCAAATAATAAAAGACTGAAAAAAAGAAGATGCTTCAACTGGCTATTTCAATAAACTGATAAAACTGCAAAACTCAGAGGCTGAAATTAAAAAAAAATATCAGACTGGCTATGAAACTTCACAAGAAGAGTTGCCTCAACAAGTGGTAGAGTTAGAAGACACAGCAAGCAGAGAAAACCCGAGATTTTATGCTGTGCCAGGGAAACCCCAAGGAACAGACTCATTTTTGAAGGCACAAACAATAAATTGGACTGGTATTCCACAGCAGAATTTACTAAATGAAAGGGCACATTAAGTGTATGCTCCAAATCTGGCCTTGAGAAAGCAGCCAGCACCTGTATAAGTAAACATGCACTTGTAATTGCAGAAAGAGTTGATCCTGCCCAAACTATGGCAGAAGAGAAAAGTATTAGAAAATTGGGGAGTCAGCAGAGTGTTTGTGGAAATGATTATTCACTGAACACCAGATAGAAGAGAAGCAAGTGTATCCCAGCAATCCAAGGAATGTCAAAAGGCAGGTGTGAGATTTAAGTTGCTGTATCCGACTGTATTCAATTTTTTTTTTTTTTTTTACTGGAGGATCAGACATTTTTTGATGCAAAACATGCTAAGGAGGAAATAAAACAAGTTTAACCAACAAGAAGTGAGCCAGCAAAGAGAAGGGGATAAAGCTCATGGGTAAACTTTGCCAGTGAAACCTTTTCTAGTATTACAAAGGAAAAGGCTGGAGATGCAGAAAAAAACACAGGAGTTAACTGGAAAAATTTGAAGTATTTTTATGGACATTTTTTCAGATTTGGCCCAGGAGCAGTGACTGGTTATGTGACTTAATTGGAGTTGCACAGGAAGTGGAAGCTAAGGGAATTAAACCTTGCACCACTGAACCACAGGGAATGGCTCATTAACAGCTCTTTAATCCTATAAGCCAACTACCAGACAACAACACAATATATATGACTTGAACCAGAGTCTTGAGATGAACAGGAAAAAGATCAGCACTCAAAATAGTGAATAAATGGGATAGTATAAAGGAATAATCACACTGAAAAATATGGATTTGCAAGAAAAAGTGGCTGAGAAGACTGGACTTTTGTTGACTTGGTTAAACTTGTGGGTAGAGTGTAAAGCATATACTTCATTTTATCATTTATGTTTAGAAGGGTATTAAAAGGGAAAAATAAGTAGAACATTTTTGTTCCTAACATTCGTATAAAACATTTCATGATATAAACTGCATGTTATATATAGTGAAGCTGTTTCATGTAGTGTAGAGTCGGGTATTTTAGATGTGAGGGAGTCTATTCAGTGACTGTTGTGTCAAAGATTAAACAAGTACCTTTTTCTGATTGTACAAAATATAGGCTTTACAGTATAATGAGAAGAAAGGCTGGAAAAAAAACAGGTTTATTGTTAATATTCTGTGATCTAGGGTTGCTGGAGTGGGGGTGGGGTATAAAAGTGCATTGATTATCCTATACATAGAATTCAGTTATTTTCTCTCCTTTTTTCAAGGGTGAATGTCTAGATTAATGCCCTTGGCTTAAGCTAGAAGCCAGTATTTCTGTAAGCAAGTAAACTTGAAAAATAAGACAAAATGATGAAAGCCACAGAAAATGGCAAGCTACTTACATCTACAAAGATATTGCCTTTTTTTTTCCATTAGCAGATGTTCAGTGATAATTAGGAAGTCTACTGCTAAGGCAACTGTAAATTCTGTGAAATTT
The DNA here is from genome assembly GCF_019279795.1 of Protopterus annectens. Lineage (NCBI taxonomy): Eukaryota > Metazoa > Chordata > Ceratodontiformes > Protopteridae > Protopterus > Protopterus annectens. The sequence continues at coordinate 238,960,726 of NC_056749.1, read as the reverse complement.
AGAAATCTTTGTTGCTGACTACTTCTCTATTGAGACAAACTGTCTGCAGGTGCAAGCAATTAATCTTGAGTTCTGAGCATTCTTTGCTGAGGGAAATGTACAATGTAAAGGTACAATCACAAGCAGTTAAGTGAAAAATAAAGTTTGAAATTATGAGAAGTGAATACGAGAGGCTACCTCAATATTTTAATACACTGAATAGAACAGTACACAATTTAATTTTATTTAAAGATAGTCACTGTACGTTTTCTTATGGCTAAAAGTTAATGCTTTCTGAAAAAATTACAAGCTGTTTTTCACATGTTGGAGGAGAACAGAGATAAGAACAGAGAGCAATCAGTTTAAATGGGAGCACTGGCTGCAGCATGCACCTTAGCATAGATAACCTTAATTTTAAGTTAGGTAATGCCTGTGAGTGCAGCTGTCAATATGGAGTAATTGTTCCTATCTGGAGGTTTAGACTTTGCTTTTTTGAAACTGTACATAGTTATATGTGCTTATTTTACATTAATAGGGGCCAGGGTGTTTTGAAAATGTTTTTTTTTTGTTTGTGGGTTTTCATTGAAACAAAATAAAAAGTATGACATTGGTACAAATAGATATATAAAGAAAAAACTCTATAAAAGATCAGTCTCCCAAATATCAGTGTGTGTGCAAGTAACATGATGGCTGGAAATACATATTCAAAAAAATGACATGTATAGTAGATGGGAAAAAACAAGGTTTAATCATAATGGCTGTGCTATCCATATTAACTTGGAATTTAAATGGCCTTACAAATATAGACAAAAAGGAAAAAGTACTGACATATTAAGAAATGTAAAATGCAAATAGCAATCCTGCTGGAGGCGTATTTGGAAAGAAATGAACATGTACATTTGACAAATATAGGATTTAAGGAGGTACAGAGGCTCCAATAGTGGTAAAAGAGGAAAAAAGACAATAGTAGATTTATAGGTTCATAGGTAGGTACTAGGCTATTGGCCCTAGGGCCTAAATAAGCCTAGCCAAAAAATGTACCCTGGCTTTCGCCACCCAAGAAAATTGTTTTCCTGTGCCCCTGTTGAGCACAGCCACAGAAGTGATCCCTGGGGTGAATTTCCCATTTCCCATCCAATCATCAAGATTTTTCTTGAAGAGTGCTAATGAGGAGCTCTGTTTGACATAGGTAGTCTGTTCCAGAGTATGGGAAGTCTCTGGGACAGGAATCTATCCCTCCAGCATGTTCTGTTTATTGTGGTGACAAGGTTTTGGTCCCTAGAGCTTTTGGCAAGTAAGGAGGATTACACTGCTGCATATTTATATTCCACCAAAAACTGCTATTATGGAGCTTAAGAAATCAGCTTTCATCAGAGAACATTACCTAAAGATGGGGACAGGAACTTAATTTGTAATAATGAGGATGTACTGAGGGCTTAGAAGGGAAAATATAACAAAAGAGGGTAGATTTCTGAAGAAATATATGAAAATATTTGGTAAAGAATATGTGAATTCAGTAGTAGGAGCTCTGATAGAAATTACTTATTCCCCAAGGTACAATAACTGAGCTAGACTACATAGGAATTATATTTCACAGGAATGTGTGCATTTGATTGATAGCTATGACACACTTCCAATGACTATTTCAGGTCATGCACCAATAAAAAACAAGACGAAAATGCAGGGTAATGAAGTAAAAATGAGACACTATTAGTTTCCCAGCTACCTGTTTAAATGAGAGGAATTTAAAGGACAATGGGATTCTATTATTAAATGCTCAACTTCTCTGTCTTTATTCTCCCTATTTACTGTCCCTGCTATGAGTAAACAATAATACAGCATTTAAAATATTTTAAATTGACTCTGTCTCTCCACTAGAACAGTACCTTACTGTACTGTGTTGGTTTCCATTTAAAAAAATGTTTATTACACCCTGGAAAAGTCTCCAATTCACTGATGTCATCAAGGCCACTGGATACAGATAGTTTTCTGACCATTTCCCTCCCCAAACTGACATCATCACTACTGTCCTCAACACCCACCCATGCTGTGATGTCCCCCTGGTCCTTCCCCTACCCATACAGAAAGTAAAGGCTTGAACAAGGAAACTGCACGAGTCAAGTCTCCTGCTGTGAGCTGTCAATCACAGTAGATAACAGCTCAAATTACCCTTAGCACTTTGACAGCTAAGGAAGTTAGGTGTGAAGGGGTGATGGGAGATGAATCAAAGTAGTACAAATTCAGGCTTCATAAAAGACTGCAGTTTAGTCATTCTAAAAAGAAGCAGCAGTAAAAGTCCTTTGAAAGTCTGTTCTTTAGCATTTGCACTGTTTCTATTTTAAATGGTCATTGAATGGCATGAAATGTTACTTAAAAAACTGACTGAAAGACAGCAGTGTATGCATGTAAAATCAGTGCAGTGACAGGAGCTTTAGGAAGAAAGAGGCCTGCATGATGTAATTTTTTTTTTTTTTACAGATGAGCACTGCATTAAGGGATAGCTAGATGCCGACTAAACAATCAGAATTACTTCAAGATGCCAGACCCCATGTTGTCAGACTCAGAAATTACATATAAAAATATTTAAAAACCTGTAAATAGTCCCAGAGTGGTGTTAAAATGTAGGAAATGCCAAACCATTATGAAATAAACATTTTTGTGAGTCTGTGGGTGTGGTTCTTCTTTAAAGAATGGGTAGTGGAAATTATTTTGAGAGTTATTAAGGAAGATAGAAATACATTCAGAAGTTATAGCTAGTGATTGGGATAAAATGAAATGGAGTTAACAATATGATATAAATTAAAGAGAGAGATGTGGTTAAGAAGTAATAAGAATTGCTTATAGGGCCTGATAAGGGTTAAAGGATTGCAGAACAAGAGGAATCTTACAGAACAAGTCTGACTCTTTTTGATCATTTTTATTGCCACAGACATTTGTCTGTGATTAGCAAGTAAAGCAATGTACCAGATTCATAATTCTTTGTTCTATTTAATTAAAATATTCATTGTGTATAGGTTATTTCCTGGAGAAAAAGGTACCTCACACTGGAAATTAATACTTAAGTATTTATTTAGTGTTTTATCCTCAAACTGGTTATGTCATCTTTGATTTTTTTTTCAAACACCTTTACTGAATTATCACTTGTGACATAGGCAAATTTGCATTCATATAAAAGAAATCAAACTATATTAACATAAACATTATATTTCACATATTTTGCTATATAACCTAAGCAATGTTACATAAATTATTTCAATTCCTGCCTTTTTTAAACAAGACACATCTTTATTAAACCATCACTTACTACATAGGCAATCATACATTTATATAAATGAAAACAAACCACATTGGACACAATCCTAGTTGCAAGCATTTTACATGACAAACCATACTGACACACTCCTAGCTGAAAATATTATACATCACTTATAATTTATCCAATCTTTCTCATGCAAACATTACATAGCTCATTTATGTCCTGCTGCCTTTTAAAACTCATTCCTCCTTTGCATGTATTGTTCCCACAATTCCCATTTGTTTCCTATTTAGTTTGCCCCTACCCTTTTGTAAAGATCTAATTTCCAGTTGTTTTATCTCTGTTACTATATTCACTACTTCCAGTACAGTTGGTTTAGATTTTGATTTTCTAGTAATTACTTTTTAGGCAGCCACTATTATTAGAAACTGCAAGGCCTTACCATATATAGGCAGTTCTGATTCTGTATTATAGCAAAGAAAAATCCTCTCCCTCATCAAACCTATCTACCAACCCAGCATCGTCCTCAAAGTCCATCAACTCACTGTACTCCCAAAAAATATGTTTCCAATTACCTCATTCTTCCCATTCACACCTTCATTTTCTGTCTGCCTGAGGAGTCTGCGTGGGGTATAAAATATCTACGTAAACATTTCCAGGCAAAAGTCCTAAATCTTCTAGCTTTTGTTACATATTTGGGAGACATGCATATATCCTCCCATTGTTTCTTTGTGAATTGCTTATCCAGTGTCTCTTCCCAATCCTTTCTAACATCCACTGATTGATTCTTATAGTTGTCATGCAATATTTTATATGCTGCACTAATTAATTTTTAATGACAGCTTCTGTTCTAGATTCTATTAAAACCTCTACTAATACTGGTCTTTCATTTAGAACCCCCCCCCTATTTCTTTCTCTTTGCCTATACTCTATCAATCCCTTATAGGGAAGGAAATCTCTAACCTACAGTCCAAATAAATTCTTGGCTTCTTCCCATTCTGTCATCTTTCCCTCTCTAGTTACTTGCTCCCAATACTATGATTCCTTTGCCAGTTTTCTCCAATAAATTCCATCTCCCTCTTGCCTATTGTCTGTATCTATCCCTAATTGCAGTCATCCCTATTGGCAGAATCTTCTTTCTCCATTCCCATGTTGGTTTTGTTCTTAGAATATTTTCCTGCTACTTTATGGATATAATATTCTGTATGATTATTGTTATTCTCCTTAAAGGCCTGCATACAAAATCACAGTCTCTCCTTGTTTCTTGAGCCTCCCCCATGTTTCATCATCATCCCTATCCCCTTCTGCATATGCTATGTATAGGAGTCTTAACTGTGTATCTCTGAAATATCCCTTCAAATTGGGTAATGCCAGTCTGCCCTGTTCTACTGGAAGAATCGGCTTATCCCACTTGACTCTTACTGTCTTCCCCTCCCAGATAGTCTTTCAGATCTTTCTTAATTGCTACCCATACCTTCTCCTCTGGTTGATAAAAAATATGCCTGACCTGTATATAAGAGTAAAGGGACTAAAAACATTTTAACTGCTTGTATCTTACTATCCATATCCATATATCAAAGCTTCCATTTTCTTTCAATTTTTGTATTATCATTTTGTTTAGTCTCTTTCCACATATCCTAGGCTGCCACACTAATCATTTTTAATCCATACTCATAATACCTACCTAATTTTATCATATCCCCATAAATATGGGTATTCCTGAACTAGTTCATGTGTGGGTACATAATTTATTGTTACTGCCTTTGTTTCGGCTTCACTAATTTTGTAACCTAAAAAGATCTGAAACTGTCTCAAAATGTTCAACAACACTGTAATGTCTTTATTTGGTTTGTCATGTATAAAATAATATCATCTGCAAATAAAACCAGCTTTTCTTGACTACCATACCAATCATATCCTTGAATTTCAGAATCCCTTATTTTCTTTGTCAGTAGTTCTAAATATAATGCAAATAATAAATTGGAAAGAGGATACCCATGCCTGGTTCCTCTGCTCAAACATAAATTATCAGAGGACCCCACCCACTTTAATGTTTGCCTCCGATCCCTCATATGTCCTAAGAAAACCTTATAATTTTTTCAGGAAATGCAAATGCTTCCATTGTCCTGCTCATAAAGTCTCAGCTTACTTTGTCAGATGCTTTCTCTGCATTAAGATCCACCAACAACTGTGGTATTTTCTTACATTCTGCTTCCCTCTGGATCATCAATGTTCTGTTACTGTTGTGTCAAATTTGAAATTTGTATACATTTGTGTTTTTATGGAAGTGGATTTATATTTTTAAGTCCATTAATTTGAGGATGATAGTGCTAAATAAATATTTAGCATTGATTTCTGGTTTAAAGTTCCCTTTTCTCCGTTTTTTGTTGTTTTCATGTTTTATTCTAGTGCTGTTAAAATGTGTTTTGTTTGTATAGTTTTGTTCCTTACAAAACAAAGTCTGGGAAAAAAAGATTTTTCTTTGACTCAAAGAAAGCTTAAAATGTATCTGTTTTAATATCCAAGTTGTCTTACTTCTCTTTAAAGGTAAATTTATTAAATACCTTATAGGTTTCCTCCCTTCAACATACATACATTTATTTTTCTGGATCCAAATCTTCCTTCTGAAAAGTTACCCAGTAGTTTGAGAGACATTGGTGGTTGTATTGTATTTATTTATTTAAATAAATAAATGTTAAGGTTTAAATAAATGTGAATGATGACCAAAGTTGGTGTATCATCAGTTCTGCAGAAAAAAAACATGATAAGAAATATACTATTATATGACATGTTGATAAAAAGATAGTAATACAACACTTAAATGGTGATTCATTACATCATTTCTGGAATGTTGTAGTCATGTCTGACAATGGAAAATTGCTCTTGTGCATTATTTGATACATCCAGCAACATAAAAGATAAATCTAACAGCATGGCTTTCTGTTTTATTATGACGCTGTATAAGATGCTTCTAAATGTATATCATTATGGCAAGATAAGGTGGCATGAGGGTGACCACATGATACATGCTTCACACTACAGTGTACATCACTGTTTAAAGAAATATACCATTATGTATATGTACTGTTAAATGGATACAAAAACAGATAACGTAAGAGCCTATTTTCCAGGAATGTCTTGCTGGTAAGTATCCATTTTCACTTGAATCACATGGAAAAAAGATCCAGAAATAAAAGTCAGTGCTCATCAAGAAAATCTTTTAGACATAATATAGCTATATGTTAAGGTACCAAATAACTTTGAAATGGGGGCAGTTCAGCAGAGGATAACAATCTCCTTTATAGCATAGATCTGGGAGACTAGAAAATCTTCAGTAATACAATCTCTACTATTTTTTCACATTACCATAATGCCTAGTATAGATTGTCATATGTTTTACTAAAATCTTGCCATGCCTTATTTGCATCTTCTACTGTATTAGTCAATAGTGGTTAGTGGCAGTAATTCATTGGTTTTTTTTTTTTTTTTGCATCTGCAAACTGGCATTTCTTCTGGATTCTGATCATTTTAAAATTCACACTTTAACCATAAAAAGTAGAAGGCCTAACATTATAATTAATGTAGATATAAGCATGAAAACCATAAAATTCTTCCTCTCCATTCTGAGAAAAGGTTGGTTAACCATGTCCATTGGAAACTATCAGATTCTTTGGCATGTGAATATTCAGTGCCTTTCTGAATTACTTCTAGGTGACTATGGATAGCACCAGTATTATCAGGAATAAGAGCAACATTCTATTTGGATGAGTGTGCACAAACCCCCTTTAGAAGCAAGGGTAAAGCCAAGTGCTATTCAGTTCTGTAGCACCATACTTCACATTGCATTCAGTTCTTGGGTGGTCAAATTAACAGACTCAAAAGTGGAATTTCTTACGATTTCTAAGAACTTAGCTCCAAGATGGACTTCACCACCCCATAACCAGGTACAATACCTACACCAGAAATGACTCCATCATCAAGATCCATGTCAGTAAGCCCTTTAAAAGCAGTTTTTGTACAGCATTATGATATACCCAGGAGGCTTCTTTTTTTAACTGGGTTAGGAATGTTTTTAATATCTGTCTTGTGATGAGCATTATGTATCTTTACATAAAACAGCTGTATGTTGAATTACCTGGAATAACATTATCTATATAACAATAACCAGGTCAATCTGTAGGTAAGCAGGGATAAGCTTGTTTTTTTTACAAATGTAGTAACATTAATGCATTGTTGCTATTCCTTACACTCCAGACCCAGCGTGAATTTTCCAGGTGAAATTACAAGCACTAATTTTGACAAAAAAAAAATCATTTTTGAGTGGCATTATTGTAAAGCAGGTAGAAACACGTGTTTTTTTTTTCTTTGTGAGGAAAATAAGGGTGGAATACAGTGAATACCTCTATCATGTCCAATAGGAATATGTGCCCAAACCCAGTCAGCATTTGCTAATGTTGACGATCTGTGTGCAAGTATGCAAGACAGCAGAAAAAGTATTAAATCTAGGATGCCATTTAGGTGTTCTCAATTCAATTTTAACCAAATACCTGTCTCTATTTTTAGCACAGTATGTAGGTTTCTTAAGAAATTATTCAGTACTTACAGTTTCAATAGTCAGAGAAGATGACACACTTATGGTTTTGGGTGGCAAAAGCAGGTGAAATAAAATGATGAACATAACAGTAATTGTAGTAATGATTAGTCTGCAAGAAAAACAAACATGGGGCTGGAGATGGTTTTCAAGAAACTGTAAGCAAGAATGTTGAGTGAATTGTCTATTATGCAAATTAAATAATCTATTATGCAAATTAAATCAATTACCAATAAGTTATCGACCAAGGGCCTTTACTGCAGGTAACGTTGAAAAGGCACATTGATTTAGATATTGCTTTATCTCGTCAGTGTTCAAAAGGCAGGATAAATCAATAATGTTGGAAGTTGAATCAAGACAAAATGTTATGTAGAAGAAGAATCACTGGACATTGAATCAGACCAGGATGAGGTAGCAGAATCATGGATTTAACCTTCCTGTCTGGTAGCAAGGGTAACTTAACTGCATTTATTTCTGAATGAGGTCTGGATGGCAGATGTGGAATTAAGTTAGATAGCAAACGGTTCACAGCTGGTACCAGATTCAGCTTGGGTAGCAAAACATTATGGACTGTCACTTCCAGATGCAATGATGTATTTGGTTAAACAGGGATCCAAGTCAGTCTGCTAGGTCATGTTCTAAGTTGTTTAAAAGGCAACCTGGGATGTTGTCTGGTCCCACTGATGCTGTGTTGTTGGCCTCTGAGAGAGTTAAGATGACCTGCTCTCTTAAGATAATAGGCTGAGGAATGGGGGCAGGAGGATGACTGGAGGGATGGGGGATGAAGTTTGCTCCAAATTTGTCAGCTAGCAGGTTGGCTATTGCATCTGGTTGAGTATGGGTGTTGCCATCCACAACCAGTTCAGCACATAGCTGCGTATTCCCTTTTAGATTTTGAACATAGTTAAAACACATCTTCTGATTATCCTAGGGAGGCTATTTTTACTTTTTAATTAGCTTTGGAGGACTTGACAAAATCTCTAATTTGTTTGTTTAAGCTAAAGAGGGATTCCTTCCTTGGTTGAGCCAGTTTCCTCTTGTTCTTGAACATTAGTTTCTTTCTGTTGTTGTATATCCTATTTATACGAGGAGTCCATCAGGGTGGCTTGTTTTTTCAGCAAAACCTGGTATTAATCCAATCAGGTGCAGCCAATTACATACAACTGCTTAAGGGATTATACAGGGCATTGGTATACACCACTGCATAGGAGTCAATGTTATTTGCATCTGAGGGGGCTTTGAAACTTCTTGTACCATCACTTAGTAGAAAGTAATTTGTCTTTGAAATATTCTTAAGTGTTTTTGAGGTTGATGGGGTATCCAGTCTCATAATTACATTGAATGAGACTGATTTATAGTCCAATTTTAACAGGGAGAACATCACACGGGGGGGGGGGGGTTGTAATGCTCTCCCATGTTAGTGAGTACTATGTCCAGGACAGTTGAGCCTCTTGTGGGTATGCTGACTAGCTGTTCCAGAATATTTGCACTGACAAATTCCAAGAACCTCTGAGCGAGTATGTTTGTGGTCATGTATGTTTCCCAGTCAATGGAAGGATAATTAAAATCACCCATGAGTAAGGTGTTGGGCTGTATGGCAAGTGACTCCAGTACATCCAGGTATGCCGTATGCTTTTCCTGTTTCATGGTGGGGGACCTATATCTATCTATGATGCAGTAGGGGGGCTTTAGCTACAATTAACTGGACATGGATTAGCTGAAGAGAGTCATACTGTTTGACCAGTCTCGAGGTGTACTTATACTTAATGAAGATGGATACAACTACTCCTTTGGTTCTTTCATGCTCAGTTTGTGATCTGAATGTATAGAAGGCATTGTAGCCCTACATGGCTGGGGTGCTTTCCATACCTCTGAACCAAGTCTTGGTGACTGCACAAATGTCAGCATCTTCCTAAGTAAGGAATGCTTCCAGGGAGTGCAGATTCTTGTTTAGGCTCCTAGCATTAAGCAGCAGTAGCTTGAGTTTATCTAGATAGGATTCTGTTATGTTGGGAGGTTGGTTATTTTGACACTACCTAAAATAAGGCACAATATGGGTGCCTAATGCCTTTGCCAGTATCTGTAAATCTAGAGGAGACAGGTGCAGACCACCTTTGGCAAAGCAGAATGACCTGTTGATCAAGTCTCCCCAGGCTGACAGATAATGGATCCCCTTGGACTGACACCAGAAGCAAAGCCAATTGTTAGCAATCATTTTCTGTCTGTATTGTGGCATCATCCTTGTCCGTGGTGGTGGTGCTGTGGTAGCGTTGTCACCTCATAGTAAGACGTTGTCCTGTTCGATTCTCAGCTAGAGCATCTTCTGTGTGTAGACATGCGTGAATGGGCATACCTTCGTTGAAGGTTGTACGCCAGGGCTGGCAACTCGGCATGTAAAAATCTACTGCCAATCATTAGCAGACCGGAGTTCCACTGTGGCAACCCCTAACTGGGAAAAGCTGAAAGACACAACAACAACAACAATTGTGGCGTCATCCTTTGAAAAGGTAGAATGCTGTAACATGTAATTTGTGTATACTATATTTTGTACTAGTGTCTACTTAAGTTTTGCACTATTTTGAGTGTTGTTTAATTTCATATCATTGCTGTTAACTGAATTACTGCTGTTTTATACTCAAAAGAATATATTGTACTATTTTTGGAGCCTTCCTCCCTGGGCCTCCGCTGAAAATGGGGTCCTAGCCCAGTCAGACTTTCTCAGTTAAAAAATGCAATAAATAAATAAAATTAAGGCTAGTCTGAGAGCTCAGTCATGTGTCTCTTCATATAGTCCAGAGAGACATGTCTCAAGTCATTTGCCCCCACATGGACTATGACGGAGTCATACCGGTACTTGTGGTTGAGTGACTTGATGTATCCTGGCACCTAACAGGCAGCTAACTGTAACCCATTCCTTACTCCGCCTGGTGAGGAGAATATCATGTGTCTCACAATGGAGTCACCTATGGACCAATACATTAGGGTCGTGGTGTTGCATCTTATTGGCTTATTTGTTGAAACACGTGTGTGTGTGTGTTATGGGTTGCATTTTTTTTTCTTTTTTTTTTTTTTGCATTATGTGTGTAAGTACTTTCCATTTGTGAGGCCTCTGATCTTTTGGTAAGTTACTAGTGTGTACCTCCACATATGTGGCTTTGTGTGTCATGTCCTTAGGTAGTGTGGGACGTGTGTGTGTGTGTGTTGACAACCTGTTTGGCATTCGATCTGTCCTAATGTGAGAGTCTTGCCTCTAATTTCATAGCACAACTACATCTCTTATATAAAGTATTTGTTTGTTTCAGAAGTAATTAGTTGTCCATATACATGAGACAATTGCTACATTGCCTCAGGCTGGCCATGTCTATCAGGCTGGCCAGAGATGATGGGAAACTGCCCGTCCATGATAGCAGGCTCTTACTGTATGTTTTGTTAGGGTAAGGGAATGAGTTAATTTGACAGGACCATACTTGTAGTGCTGAGACTACAAGAGGGACCTATACTTTGTGTAGATGAAGGATGATCAATAGGGCAATGCTGCTGACTGCACAACTGAGTTGCTCCCAGAGCAGCAGAAAAGCTTGGAAGGTTTCACTGACAGCTGTTTAGAGAAAAACTGAGCTTCTAGGCTTTTGCATCTATACAGGGCATTAAGAACTGCAGCTGTGCAAAGAGCAGCTTCACACAAGCAGAAGGCTTAAATACAGGTAAAGAGAAACAAGTTTCAAGCTAACTATCACTCAGGAAAGCACACAATAAGCCTTCTACCAGCAATCCCCAACTCATACAGGTTAGATCAGCACATGTCTGCTACAAGGGTGCAGAAAAACACTTTCTTAATGTAGAATAGCTGGTTTGGAGCCCAAGTGTAACAAGACCCCACAAACTGTCTACAACAGTCCGACAACTAACTGACACAATGTAATACAGTGCAATTAACTACTTAAAGCAGTAGCAGCAGATAGTATATTTTTTAACTGCTAAAGTACAGTCATGGTATATAAGAGAAGTGCAAATAAAAAAAAAAATATTTAAGAGCCCTTTTGTGTGCTTTCCAGCTGTGATAGACCATATAAACATCTACTGCCAGTAGCTGACTAATCCGTCTTACTAAAGTAAAACTATTTTAAAGGAATGTCCAGAGTGAAATGCTAAAAGAAACAAACTTAAAAGATACAAAATGCTACCTTACCACAGACAAATGTAAAGATATGGATACAGCAGTGTACGTTAAACAGCTTATAAAAGTGTGATTATTCAGTAAAAGTACTTTGCTTTGTATAAATGGGTCTAGAGCCACTCATTTGTACAGAATTTATAAAGGCACTAAAAACAAGATAAGCTGATTAATAAGCCCACCATTTAATAAAACAGCATGTAGAAATCTCAAGTGTTTCCCCAACCTGAACAGACCAGGCCTCCCAGTGCACTAGATGGAAAATCCACTGACCTCTTGGTATAAAATCAAGTGCTTGCTGGGGTGTAAAAATACACTACATTATCCAATAGCTAGATAATTAATTCAAAGCAAGTCAGTAGAACAGACAATGATGAGGCAAAAAGCACTTTTTCATTATATGCACAAGGAAGGGCAAATAAATAATTCAAGATATCAACAGCAGCGTAGAAAGGGAGGAGCTTACTAAGCTCAATTTACCGTAGGGGTTGGCAGCTTAAAATCACCAGGTTTAAAAAGAAAATCAACAAATGGGGGAGAGAGTGAGAAAAACTAGCAAGGAATCTCCACCAGTGCTTTAGTTTATACAGGCTTGAAGTCTTTTTAGAAAAGGCAAAGGCCTGGAAATTCACTGTGTATGTAAGTATCACCCAAGAAACAATTTAACCAATGGAAAAACATATGAAATGTGCAGCTGAGATAATTTGTGTCCACCTCTAACACAGAACAAAAATACCCAACCAAGCAGATTTCTTAAAACAAAAAAATTGAGCAAATAAAACAGAAAGCAACTGTATCAGCAAGTCACAGACAATCGAGCATCACAGAACTGAAATAAGTCAGCTCTACAGAGTCTATATACCTTTTGGTTGTTTTGTCCATAATATTATAAATTTGTTAAACTTGAAATTATCACCATTGATGAGGTCAAGCAGTTTTATTAAAACCACTTCATTTGGTGACCTGCCCATAGAGATTGAGGTTAAAATACTACCGTCAGGTGTGATGGCTGTATTAGAATTTGTATTGGATAGGACAGTTATGTTAGAATGGTGGTGATTTTGACTCTTGCTTGAAGCACAGTATTAGTCACAGTGCTGCTAAGATGAAGTGCTTTAGTTCGAAACCACAAATAGAGTGAATCAAAGGTGTACTGCAGTTTGACACTGACTGTGGTCATTTTATATTATGTGCAAGAAAAATTTCAGGGCCATTGATATACTGGACCAGTCTTGTTTCTACACAGTGATAGACCATGTCACATACAAATGCAGTAGAAAGGACTGGTCCTAGCTCTGAGTCATGACAAGACTCCAACAACAGAATGCAGCAGTTGTCAGAAGGCACCATTTCATCTGACTGTTTGGTGTCTTTCTTTCAGATGGCTTTTGAACTGCTTAGTGATAGCACAAGAAAGCTAATAGCTACTTAGAATCATGAGATGCATTATATATCCTTTTTATCATGTTGGAGAGGTTACAAAATCATTTAACATCTAGGCCAAAGACCAGTTGATTGCATGTGTATTCTACAACATCCATTACAGTAGTTATCAGTGCCACGGTTAGGTCTGCAATCATTTATGAATTCAGGGAAAGTTTCTTTGCTTAGATATTGAAGCAGTTGTGAGTGGTTACATTTTCCAAAATATCTGATGTCAGCAAGCGAGTTATAGAATGATTTTTAAGGCGAACGAGCTTCCTTTTTTCTACGAGTTCAATAAATGACATTTTTCAGGTGGTAGGAACAAAACCATCTTTGATAGATCTAAGTGGTTGGTGGTTTATTTCATAGAAGTTGTGGGTGTCAAGGCTGTTGAGAGTGGGATATATCCTGTTACTCTGTGTGTGTCTCTCTCTCTTTATCTGTCAGGGACTGGACAGCATGAGGTTCACATAGGATATCTGAGTATAAGGTGAGTGGCAGGGGATAAACAACATGAGAGATGCACAAGTATTTTGTGTGTAACTCTGATCAGCAAGATAGGATGGGATGATGCAATGCCATGTGTATGGTTTGTTACCTATGCAGCTGTGTCTTTACTGGCCTTGCAATGCATATTGGCTACTTCCACAGACAAGTCTTTCTTCCACCCCCAGGATTACATGTTAATTTACTTACCAAGCATTACATGGCACAGTATGTAGCAGATTTGTTCCATACAGTATTATCATGAGCAATTCAGTATACTTTGTGAATCCAACGTTAGTCTGCTGTCTCACTGTTAAACCCCGTTGTTACATGCAGTCAGGATTTCACGTCAACATTAATCAGTGACCAAATCACCTAGTGCCAGTATTTACACCATGTAGCTTGTTATAACCTGGTAAAAAAGTACAACAACTTACAGTGCAAAAGTTTATGATATACATTTTCCAAATTCTAGTTTTAATATCTGAAAAATGTTACTGTTTGTAAATGGAGCCAGAACAATGAATATTTTTTTCCAGTTTGTGGCCATACTTATAAAATCAGTTAAACTCCAACCATTTGAGGCTAATGGCACCGTCCATTACAGGCTAGTCTCTATAATGAACTTATGGATGCATCTGTTAGCAGATCCTGGCTCACTTTCCACAAGGCCATGTAGAAAGCAGTTTGTTTTGAATTAGCAGCACAACACATAAGTCCATTAACAGAATACAAAAGGTGCTGATTGAACCAAGAAACAAAATGGTGGAAGCCCAGAAGTATTACCTCTGGGGAATGTCGGGGCCACCATTCATCTGAATATTTGTATAAAGAATGTGTATCACTATGGCAAAATGGAACATAGTAAACATGCCTGTTAAATAAAGAATAAACATTTATCTAAACTATTTTACCAGAAAACAACTAACCATAGTTATAGCAATAATGTAAGAAAATCTGCATGCTGTAGAGAAGGCCAATAATAATGACAGCAATGTCCCTTCACAAGAAGATATACCACTATATATACTCCCCATGACAAATATTTCACATGTAACTCTACAGAGCATTCTTAATTTTTCATAGCATTTTGTATAGACATCTTCAAATTCTTTAAAAATCCATGGTGAAGCTGACTTTGCAAACTGCCAGAAGCTTCGGGAATGCAATTGGTGATTCAGAAGTTCCCCCTACTTATCAGATGTCAATATCTGTTTTATTATTATTATCTTTACACTGCCTATCTGTTTGGTTTGCATTATTGAAACATGCTTTAAAAGCTCCAAAAATGTGTACCATAAATTCAAGGTTATACACATACATGTGTATACAGCACTGTTGTAGCTACTAAGGGGATAGGTAGCACTGGACCAGAGGTTGTAAAAGCAGATCTTAAGGCCAGAAGCCAAGAATACAACTCATGACTAGAAACTGCTCATATTGTAATTAATATCAAGGGTTACTGAATATATAACTGTAGTCTTTGGTAAATCATCTGTGTACCTTAAAGCATAAGGATTTCCTGGTTATACTTTGCTATGTAAAAAAAAAATCAATAAGAATGCATTTTTTATAGAGGATTTTAGTCTGTCGAGTCAGTGTTTGGATAGCTAATCAATTATGCCCAAATATTAACTGACTTTAGGCCAGAATCATGAGTGTACTCTTTCTGTATTCAAGAACATCCCTACGATACTGCTTGTGCTGTCTATTCACTCAGAAAGATTACATTGTGTACACATAGTCTACACATTGTGGTAACCTTTTTCAATCCTTCTCACTATTTAAGGTTGCAAGAAAATCAGTAAGAAGACTAAAATTAGGAGAAAGAAGTTTGGAGTTATGCTTGTGTTGTCTATTTGCTTTAAACAGTGTGCACTTACTGTAGTTGTTCATGAATAGGGCTGTTTATTAATAAAAACAAATTAAATAAATAGTATTAATCCAGTTAGGGATAGCAATGTATTGAATACCATACTGTCAAGCTTAAATCATAGTCTCCTTAATTAACACAAATCATGATACCATCATCTTTAATTCAAGAGTAAAATTAAAGCCAGTCATAAATAAATGATCCTTCTTTGACTTTACCAGAGTGATCTATGATGCAACAAATGCCTTGAAAACAGGCTAAGATACTATCTTCCTTGACTCAGGTAAGACTACTCAGGATGTTATCAATGAGTTCTGTGATGGTACTAATTTCTACATCTATGAGCACATAGTGGTAAGAAACAACTATACAAGTAAATTAAAAAAGTGCAACTAAAAAAACAGAAGAACTGCTTAGTTTTCAGAAAAGTACCCAAATCATAATGTTGCCTAATTTAATAAATTGCAGAATAATTATAAAATCTCCCAATTCTAGCTGAGCTTGATATTTAACTCATTCACTGCAATGGAGCTCAGGAAGTTTGCACTGTAACTTCTAAGCCTTTTGCCAGAATCAAATTATGTCTTCATATTTCAAATGTTCATATTTCTGGAACTATATGGGTTATGAAAGAAGTATAAATGGCAAACCAATCAGCACAAACTATTTTATAGTGGTAGCATTCTAGGTCTTAAATTAAATTTTATAAGTCACAGTAAACACAGAAACTATTACATTTGTAATATTTTGTAAACAACTTAACATCTCAGCAACCACTCAAGTTAACACACATCTACCAGCAGCATTTTATTCATCTAGCTATGAGCTTTCATATGAGGCTAAGCAGTTTTGCCTGTGTTACTTGATTGTTGAGATATTAGAAAATTGTGAAAATTATATCTATAAAAATTAATTAAAAACAACAGTTAAGATCTATTTAACTGTACTAGACAGAGGTAAAATATTAATGCACTTTAGTTTGCCATTGTGTAAGCTTTAAGATGACATGTTTTAAATAATTGTACATAGCATCGTTTTGAAATTACTGATGCAAATATGAACAAGCAATACTTCTCGTCTAGAGGTATCAGTAGAAGTTAACTGCAGATGTACCTAGAGGCATCACTCTGATGTAATGAGTTAAAGACTGAATTGTCATCATCAACCCCCTTTTTCCCATTTTCTACATGGGGTTGGGATGCTGTGTTAACTGTCACTATCTCTCTCGATTCAGCACCATACTCCTGTCTTCTTTGACACTCATGCCTGAAATATCACAGATCTTCTCTCACACAATCCATACACCTCTTTGCTGGATACCCTTGTTTCCACTTGCCTTTTTACAGTCTTTCCTAAATCATCTTCACCAGATTGTCTTCTGCTTTTCTGCACATGCACAAACCACCATAATCTGTTCTCTCTGATCTTTTCTGTAATTGGAGCTACTTTGGCTTCTGCTCGTACGTCCTCATTTCTTTGTCTGTCCCACTGGGTTGAAATTGTTAACCTGTTCTACTATATTCTCTTCTATCTCAATTCTCAGCTTCTTCTGATTTTCCCAATTTACTGCCATTACTACTGTCTTATCTGTACTCAGTTTCATCATGTGTCTGTTCAGTTTTGCATTCCATTCCCCTAACCTTTGCTGAAGTTCTTGCTCAGTCTGCCAATAATGCCACATCATCTGCATACAGCAACTTTGTTGATCTGTCCACTCTGACCTGTTTACTAATGTTATCCATCACCAGTATGAACAGCAGTGAGCTCAGAGCTGAACCCTGTTACACACCCACTCCCACTGGGAACCCCTCTGAGAGACCAAACATTGTTTGTATTTGAGTCGTTGGGTCCTTGTACATAGCCTGCACTAATTCTACCAATGATTCTGGGACTTCAGACCACTTCAGGACTGCACAAATCAGCTTTCTTGGAACCTTGTATTCTTTCTCCACATTTAGGAAAGTGTAGTTGGACTCTCTTCATTTCTAGATTTTTCTCAACTACCTGTCTCACTGCAAACATTGGGTCTGTTGTGCTGCATTATAATCTGAATCTGAACTGCTCATCTCCAATCTTACTTTCTACTACTCTGCATATCCATTTATCAATCACCCTCTCCAGAACTTTCATGCAGTGTGACAGGAGTCTGATACCTCTGTACTGTTATAGATGTCCCTTTTGTTCTTGTACACTGGCATGAGTATGCTTATTCTCCAGTCATGTGGGTTACACCTTTCTCTCCACACTGTTATGAGTATGCTCAGCAGCCATTTCTCCCCTATTTCACCCATCATATCTACTGTGACCTCATCTGAGCCTACTACTTTCCCCTGACTTCATTTTCCTTAGTGCTGTTCTTACTTCTTCTATGATGGGCTCCTCTTCTTCTCTCATTCTAGGCCATGCCTGGGGCAGTACAGCTTCTGTGGGGTTTTCTTCATTCAGACGCTGCTGGAAGTACTCCTTTCATCTGCCTTTGATGTCCTGTGGATTGGTGAGCAGGTTGTTGCTGGCATCCTTTATGAAGGGTGTCTAACTATCTTCTTTATCTTTCTGTCTTTTCCTTGCAACCTGATTTCTTTGTGCCACCTACAGAGTCACTTTCCAGAAGCTGGTAGAGTGCCTCTGATGCCATGTTCTTTGCAATTGCAACTCATTTCTTAGCCTCTTTGTTAGACAACCAGTATTCCATCCTAGTCTGGTCCATCTTTTCTATCTCACTTTTTCCTGCACTCATTTTTTTTTCTTTTGGTGACTTCCTGGACTTCTGCATTTCACCATCAGCTTTAAATATGTACCTTATTTCTATATCTGGCTCAGCCACATATCTGTTGTATAGTCCTCACACATGCTGTTTTGAGGTGTTGCCATTCTTCTTCAACTCCACCTATTTTCACCTTTTCTTGACGTGCTGGAACCTCAAGTAATTCCTTGAGCTGTTGTAATTTCTCTCCTCAGTTAACTTCCAAGTCTTCAGCCTGGTCTCCATTGACCTTGGAGCCTTCTCTGACCAATGCTGCTAATTTTGACAACCAGTGGTTTATGCAATCAGTGTTTCTACTGCAGTGCCCTTTCCTTACTAGAAGGAAGTCTACCTGAGTTGCATGTTGGCCACTCTTGTATGTGATCTTGTGACTGTCTCTCTGAACCATGTGTTGGCTACTATCAAGGCTTTTGCCAGACAGAAGTCTAGAATGTCCTCTCCTTCTGCATTCCTGTTGCCCCAACCATGTGAACCCAAACAGTCCTCATTCTGTTCTGTTTATCCCATTATGTGGATTCAAGTAACCCATTATCAACACCAATTCATGTTGTCCTGTTTTATCTAGTAGGTTCTGCAAACTGCTGTCTGAATGTACTTTTCTCTTTATTATCATAACCTTGCAGTGGGCGTAGGCTGAGATTATGAATACTGCCCTGTAATTAGACTGGAGTCTGATTGTCATGAGTCTGTCACTAATTTTGATGACATCCCTCACTGCCTTCTGAAGCCTCTTTCTCACCATAACTCCTACACCATTTCTAGTCTATACTCCTCCTGAGTAATAGATTCTGGATCCAAAGCCAAGCGGCTTTGCTGCACTGCTCTCCATCTTGCATCATGGATACAAAGGATATCCAGCTTCCTCCGTACCATCATGTCATCCACTTCCAAGCTCTGTCCAGTGAACATACATTGTTTATATTTGGCAGGTTGACTGAGCTATCCCAGGTAACTCAGGCTGGGCAACTGGACACCAGCCAGCTGCTTATTGACCCAGGACTGCTAGGCTTTACAGCGGGTATACACTGGCCAACAGGGGCAAATACACCCCTCCCTGTTAGTATGGGTACCTGGTGTAGGTTGGATCCTCAACCATCCATGTACTGTCTTAAGGATACTATGCACCACAGTAGATGCCTTGCCTTCTGGGCTATTAGAGACTCAGTGATCCTGGATCTTTTGTACCTTTTCAAATCAGAATCCTACAAACAGAACAAGGAATGTAAACCTTCACCAGCAGATAAAGGTGGAGAGAAGTTCATTAATCAGTGCCTTCCCCCTCTGTAACAGACATCCACTGCAAATTAGGCAGTGTGATAAATTATATGCCTCTAAATGGGAATTAGATGATTGAATGGGTATTCTCAAATCCCCTCTCCAGCTTGATTGGACTAACTCACCTTGACAGTGATGGGTCAATCTGAGGGTATGTATTGATGAGGCATAAATGGTTGCAAGACTCAATTCTTTTGTACTTCCTTTGATCATGCCATCAGTAAACAATGAGGTGATCATACAGCTACAGGACACAGAAAATGTACATTCAGATAAAAATTGTGCAGAATTCAGAGTAGGCAAATACATATGTCAAAAAGCTACAGAGACAAGACATCCCTTGTATAACTGTAGGCACAATAACTGCTTCCACAAATAAAAATAAAAATTCAGGCTCCACTGGACCAGACAGCAGACTTGAAGCAAGTGAAACCTAACTGTTGGATCAGTGTTTTTCATTTTACAGTAGTTATTAGACATTAGATGCATACATTTTTAGGAAAGCAGAAACAAATCTTTCACTGACTGTTGACCTTGCTGGCTAGGAAATGGTGTTTCATTTATGTATACATTTTAGAAAGCAGAAACAAAGAATCTTCCACAGAATGTTGACCTTGCTGAAATAACAGTTTGCCAAGGGAATATTGCAAAGAGTTCTTGTTATGTACTTTTCTCAAGGAAAGAATCAAGAGATAAGGTAAGCTAAAAAACAAGACACAGCCTGAGGATCAAGGCTAGGGGGTGGATATAGTCAATAGAGGAAAATTATGCTGTGTTGAGGATAGCAGGCAGTTAAGGTTAATAAGTTTATTCGACCTGATACTTCAGAGAAGATGTCTAGAGCATGAGTACAGAAAACAGGTCATCTCAAGACTATGTCAGTTTACGTTGTTTAGGACAATCAGAATAATGTACAGCAACTTGAACTGTTTATCAGAACTGTTAATGGAGACAGTATTTCAGATATTGTGAACATCTAATAAAACCTTATTAAATAAACTACAGTGTTTGGAGAATTTATGCTGAACAGTGCACAAGACTTGATTCATAAGGGAGAGAATGACACCTACTGAAGCATGAGCTTGGGTAATTAAGACTTTCATTTCTCAGTCTCATGGCATACAGTCTTTCCAGCTAACTACAGTAAAGTACCTTCATATCTAATCTTACAATGGCACCTTACGTGACCTGCTGTCTGGGGAGAGATATATACTTCTCGCAACCCAGCAAGCAGCTGTAACCATCCAGTCTCCAGTACTGCATATTTTCTTAAGTTCACAGTGACTGTTTATACAGCAGAAGTACATCAGCAGACAAGAAATAATGACCGTTTCAATGAAAGTATTGTTCATTTCCAGAACTGGTTACACTATGTGTGTTCTACAGAAATCTACAAAATAGCAGAGTGTTGTTTAACTTCATGTGTTCTACAAACTATAAATAACACTGTTTTCATTAAAGTCCAGCACTCCATGTTCCGTTCAAACTTCAACAAAACAGCTGCAGTAAGTAATTTTTTCAAGTACAGTTTTATGGCAAAACTTCAAAGTTTCATTAACAGTTTAAAGTGATAGCAACTGTTTCATAACAGACTTTTCAAGCAGCATACTAGTGTTTTTTCTATAAATAGAGTTGCAAACATTATACAGAATAAGCTGAAAATGACTGCATGACAGTTTATCATTAAGACAGCATTACGTTAAACATCCCCAGTGTTTCCTTCAGAAAAGCTTCATACAACTTCAACAGACTAGTTTCCTTAAAAACATAAAAGACATTTTCCACAACTTTCATGTTTCTAGAGTGACGTCATAAAGGTCAGAAAGCAACAAAAAGGTTTACAAGCAACAGACAACTCATTCCTTCGAAGCCATACAGTTATGTAAGACTTTATATAAATCCTTTAGTTAACAATTCAACAAAGTTTACTTAAAGTTTTTTTTGCATGTAAACATGTCAAATAATGCTGGTACAGTTAAAACGTCAGTAAATTTCTGGTTTAAGTTTGACTATTCTTAAGGTTATTAGTTCAAAAATGTTACGGAAAAGGTTTACGTCACACAAGCAGGCTAATGCCAGTGTAAACATAATACATACTTCAGCACATGCAATTCCACATAATTATTTCAGCTGTAGTACAGTTTCAAATACACATATTCAGAAGGTAATAAATACCATTCAAAAAACAGCAGTATGTTGCAGTATTCAACATATAAATGTCAACACAGTCAACATACATGACATGCAAGCAATGTCTTCAGTTCACATTACTTCAATTAGTGCAATGTTTGCACTACAGGAGATATAAGGAATCAAAGTACATATTTAAATAAAGTATATTTAAGACAAACTGAAGAGCAGACTTCAGTGCTAAGTATAAAAAATACATTACATAGCTATCTGTAAAGATCAGAGCATTAATCTATCATTGTTTAAGGTTATTTCATTGTTTACAGACAAATCAAATTTAGCTGCACATATAAGTGTGGTCTTAAGGTCAAAGATTACGTCAGCTAACAGTTCAAAGTGTAAATGCTCTGTATATATTGGTTTAGATTTCAGTAAAGAAATATGTGCAAATGTACAGATTTTAAAGAATTGGCTATGACAGAAGAATGCAGATTTATGGGTTAAAGATAAAATAAATTCCAGTTCAGCTGACACAGCTAAAGCGCTCAGGAAGACATATTGGGTGTGGTCACTCAAGGAAAAAGGGTAAACATATGCCTCTAAGGTATATCAGATTTGACAGTCAAATTAATCAGCAAAATAAAGGGTTTGCAGTTACAGGCAGCAAATAGGGTTGCCAGCTGTCCGTTTTTTGACCGGACTGTCCGGTTTTCAGATAAATTGTCCAAAAATCATCAAAACCGGACTCATGAAGTCCGTTTCTTTTTTTTTGTGCAGTCAGATTCAAAACACAGAAGAATTCTCAAGCAATGAAAAAGCTTTATCATTAGGTCAACGGAAAAATAAGACTGAATGTTTTAAGCAGTAAAATCTATCTAGCGTTAACAAAACAACTTGTTTTGTTGTTATGCTAGATAGATTTTACTGCTTAAAACATTCAGTCTTATTTTTTCACGTTAATTCCACTTATACAGACTAAATTTAAGCCGAATTGTCTTCTCTTTCTACATACATGGTACTTACTTATGACGAGGACTGAAAAGTGAAAACTGAAAACATACTCTTATAATGCAGACAGTGCAATTATCACCGCCCGTGTTCTCTCCCCTTTTCCTTTAAGTACGGCTTATTAGTCATCATCAGTCAGCTGTTCATCATGCCATGCGTGCGTGCTTATTCCACCACTCACCAGTGTGGAATGGAATAATCGCACGGAAATTGATACAAGAGCTCATTCTCTGCTGAGTAGTTATCTTTCTTACACTATTGCTGAACATGCTATGGCCAGTGCACCATATGTGTCTGCTACCAGATTTCCTTCTAACAGATCTGGCTTCAAAAAGTGTACCAAAGAAGAAGGAAAGCAGTCAAGGGTTCCTCTGTTCTCAGGATAGCACTTAAACATTTGGATGAATAGGAGTGGATTTTTAAGGTAGGGGAATTTTTATGGGGAAAAGTAGTGAATTAATCTTTGTACCTTTCCACTAAGTTATTGCTGTCATTTGGAATATCTGGGAGTTATGTGGGAATTTATTTTGAACAGATGATAGCAGCTTTTTCATGAGGGCCGGGGAAAATGTGCAAATATGTTAATTTATTTCTTAATTTTCAATATTTCTGTGGGTCTAAGTGTTCCATTTGTGTTTCTGTGTATGACCTTTAAAGCATGTGTGACTACTATATATTTTGGTGTCAGTTATATAAATTGTTTGAATCAATACAATTAACTCCATTTGTCAACATTCATTCAGTCTGATTTTGAGACTGTTGCTACATGTGGTATGAGTCCTAATGTGAGCCAATTGAAAGGTTGTCATATTCACTTCACAGTTATGGTCTGGCACCACTATATGTGCATCTTTATGCTTTAAATTGGAAATGAAATAGGTGATTACACTGTCTGTTCTTGAGACTGATAAGGTTAGAAGAGCATATAATGACCTAAATGCTATCTTCCCCTGGATCTGAAGTTCTTTTCCTAAAATTTTATGATGACCATTATTTGCTGTGGAAGCCACAGAGGTTTTCAATTAAATATAGTCTACCCCTGCCATTCTTTTATATTTATGCCTAGGTAGTGATCTCAGTATGTATTATTTGCCTAGGATGGAAAATATAATTGAAGCATGGCAGTATCAATTTATGTGTACAGTGGATAGAATTTCAATGCCTTATCTTGTTTAATGACAGCATTTGTTTCTAAACAAATTACAAAAGATAAGCTGAAATTTATCTTGATAAGAGGGTGCTGAGCAACTTCCCAGAAAATGGTTTTGGAATGGAAGACAGAGTTATGGAAGGTATTGCAGAATAAATATTTATCTTCATTGCTGTAGGCATGATTTGCATTTATAACGTGCATATACTTTGAAATGTTTGCACTTCAGTTGTGGATAAGAAATTTTGCTTGTGACATAAATAGGCCATCTGATGTTGATGTGACACAAATGTGTCTCAGAGAGGGTCCCCGTGCACGGGAACAAGCTTCCCATCCATGTGAAGCAGAGTCCATCCCTAGGCTAGCCCTATTTAAGCACAACGTTGAGTCTTTGAACAATAGGTGGGAAATTGGAAATCACCCTGTTGCCATTGCCAATGCGCAATGCCACTTATCTGTTTTTTTTCTGGACTATCCACACAAATCAAATCAATTCTCTGCTCTGGGCTGGTAGTCAGGAAATTGGGAAAACACTGTACAAACTCCATTTTTCTGTTTCACAAAAAGAAACAGACTATCAGTGTTTGTTACTATTGGCTGATTTGCTATGCTTTTTTACAGAAAAGCATAGGAAATTGGCTGAAAGCAGGCATCCGGAACAGAAAAAGAGGGCGTTCCCATCAGCTGATGTCACAGTGATGTCACAAAATGGGTGTGGCATTTATGGGATAGTGGGTGGGAATGGGTGGAGTTATGGGTGATGTGAGGGGTGTGGCCTTAGTCCAGTTTTAGCCACAAAGAAATCTGGCAACCCTAGCAGCAAATTATTTTTTTGTGTGTGTTTTGTATTATTGTTTTGTTTAAGAGCGTTGTATTAAAGTGTTGCAATGCATAAACAACATTGTAATATAAACAGAGATAAAATACAAAATGTAAAATTTAAAGTCAATGCTACATTGTAAAAGTGACAGCACAGTTAAAAATTCAGATTCTATGTATAAAAGAGTACATTATGTAATCAGTTTGAGATTGCATTTGTTTCGTACAGAAATGGCAGTTTGCCAAGCATATCAGCTCAAATTACAGCTAGTCTAGCAAGTTAAATTAAAGACAGTGCTATCCATTTAATGTATTACAGTTTACTCTTTATTCAAAAATGTAGACAGTAATAGCACATTTTTGCAGTATTCAGTACTAATAAAAAGTTAAATGACATCAGCTAAAGAAACAGTTATGGTGAGACAGTGGGTGGAGTTTCACTCACTGAACAGTATGTTAAAATCTAAGGGTCACAAGGCAAAATGTAAAAAAGTTCAACAGTTGAAACTGATTGTATATAGGTGCAAAAATGCACAATGTTACATTATTTTCATTTACAACGATCAAGTTAAATGCAATTGCTACAGCCAAGCCCTTTAACAAGCTGTCCATTCTAGTGATGAGACAGAAACAGATTTTAATACTGATTTTGCAGCAGCAAATCCCAGCAGTTAATACTGGACATGGAAACACAAGCATACAAAAGCTGGTACTTAGATCCAGTTGTTTCCAATAAAGCTAAACAGGTTACTGATTTAAGTATTATTAGCTTTTCCAATATAATGCAGCCCACTATGGTTAATGACTGGGCAAATGACATAAGTAATGTACAAAGTTCAAGCCCAAAGGATAATCAAAAGTATGCTGTAGCTCAGGTTAATGTTGCCAGTGGCATACCAGATTTTCAAAATAAAAAGGACAGCAGACCACACATTTCATTACTCATGACAGTTTCACGCTATCAGGGTTTAAAAGGTCAAAGGTAATAGCAAGCCTTTGGAGTTTGGATTTTTAAGAAAATAGCAGAATTCTTATGTCAAAATTAACTGTTTGTCTACAGACTTGCAAGAGCTTATGTTTATTTCATGACGAAAAATGTATATTTATTTTTATGCAGAAAAATATAAAAGTCAGCACAGCAAGTAATGCTGCCAGTTTATAAATGTTAAAGCTGCATTTCATGCAGAAAAATGTAAATAAAGTCAGCACAGCAAGCAGTGCTGCCAGTTTATATAAGGCTGCATTTCATGTAGAAAATGTAAATAAAGTTAGGGCAATATGCAATGCTATTAGATTATAATTGCTAAAGATGCAAATGTTATTTTAAGGACCTGATACTAAATACAATCAAGCAAGAAATTAAAAGAAGAGGTTTAAAAGGCCTAACTATGAAAAGGACACTTCAGCATTAAAGCAGGCCTTACTTCACTTCATCCGTGACAGGAACAATGCAAACCAAACTATGGCGAAGAACTGTGTGACAGAAATTGACTGTATGTGTTTTAGTTATTTTTTCAATGCTTTTTTTTATTTGTGTTCAGATAACACTGTTAAAATGTTTTCATGTTTCAGACAATTATATTATGTTTTAGACAATGTTCTTATGTTTTAGTAATAGTTTTCAGTCTGTGTTCAAATGGATTTCAGTTTGTGTTCAGGCAACACTCAAAATGTTCTCATGTTTCAATGTTATTAGGCTATAACATGTACCAGTTTCAGTTATGTTTTTAATCTGTGTTTAGTTAATTGTAAAATATATTCTTTTGGTTTAGTTAGTTTCCAGAATATACTTAGCTATTTTTAAATGTTCAGTAGATACTAATGTAAATATCAGTCAAGTTTCAGAATATGACATTCATATTCAGTTCTGTATACTACATTTCAGTCAAATCTTACTTCACATTATTCAGTCATCAGTTAAGGGTAAAGTAGCAATCACTTTTTGTTACAGGCTTATTATTTAAAAAATAGGTAGTGATAGTAATAATCTAGGCATTGTTCATTTCAGTCAAATCTCAAAATACTTCACATTATACAGTTATTAGTTAAGGGTAAAGTGACAAACTTATTTGTAATTACACTATTCAGTCATTAGTTAAAGGTAAAGTAACAGATTTATTTGTAACAAGCTTATTACATTACTCAGTCATAAGTTAAGGATAAAGTAGCAGAATTATTTTTAGTTACAGGCTTATTATTTAAATAAGTAGTAATAGTCAAGGCATTGTACATTTCAGTCAAATTTTGAGATACTTCACATTATTAAGTCATTAATTAAGGGTAATGTGATAGACTTATTTGTAATTACATTATTCAGTCATTAGTTAAGGGTAAAGCAACAGAATTATTTTTACAGGCTTGTTATAGTTATTCAATGCACTCAATCATGAAGTGCAGTGGATTAGCAAGGAGGAAGTAAGGATAGCTATGAAGAGGATGAAGAATGGAAAGGCTGTTTGTCCAGATGACATACCTGTGGATGCATGGAGGTGTTTAGGTGAAATGGCAGTGAAGTTTTTAACTAGATTGATTAATGAAATCTTGGAAAGTGAGAGGATGCCTGAGGAATGGAGAAAGTGTTTTGGTACCGATTTTTAAGAATAAGGGTGATGTGCAGAGCTGTAGTACCTACAGAGGGATTAAAATGATTAGTCACAGCATGAAGTTATGGGAAAGAGTAGTGGAAGCTAGGTTAAGAAGGGAGGTGATGATTAGTGATCAGCAGTATGGTTTCATGCCAGGAAAGAGCACTACAGATGCAAAGTTTGCTCTGAGAGTGTTGATGGAGAAGTACAGAGAAGGTCAGAAGGAGTTGCATTGTGTCTTTGTGGACTTAGAGAAAGCATATGACAGGGTGCCTAGAGAGGAGTTGTGGTACTGTATGAGGAAGTCAGGAGTGTCAGAGAAGTATGTAAGAGTGGTACAGGATATGTACAAGGGTAGTGTGACAATGGTGAGGTCTGCGGTGGGAGTGACAGATGCGTTTAAGGTGGAAGTGGGATTACATCAAGGATCAGCTCTGAGCCCTTTCTTATTTGCAATGGTGATGGACAGGTTGACAGACGAGATCAGACAGGAGTCCCCGTGGACTATGATGTTTGCAGATGACATTGTGATCTGTAGTGAGAGTAGGGAACAGGTGGAGGAGACCCTGGAGAGGTGGAGATATGCTCTAGAGAGAAGAGGAATGAAGGTCAGCAGGACTAAGAATATATGTGTGTGAATGAGAGGGAGGATAGAAGAATGGTGAAGATGCAGGGAGTAGAGGTGGCAAAGGTGGATGAGTTTAAATACTTGGCATCAACAGTTCAGAGTAATGGTGAGTGTGGAAGAGAGGTGAAGAAGAGAGTACAGGCAGGATGGAGTGGGTGGAGAAGAGTGTCAGGAGTGATTTGTGACAGACGAGTACCAGTAAGAGTGAAAGGGAAGGTCTACAAGAGGGTAGTGAGACCAGCTATGTTATATGGGTTGGAGACAGTGGCATTGACAAAAAGGCAGGAGTCAGAGCTTGACGTGGCAGAGTTGAAGATGTTAAGATTTGCACTGGGTGTGACGAGGATGGACAGGATTAGGAATAAGTATATTAGAGGGTCAGCCCAGGTTGGAAGGTTTGGAGACAAAGCCGGAGAGGCAAAATTACATTGGTTTGGACATGTGCTGAGGAGGGATGCAGATTATATTGGGAAAAAGATGCTAAAGATGAAGCTGCCAGGTAACAGGAAAAGAGGAAGGCCTAAGATAAGGTTTATGGATGTGGTGAGAGAGGACATGCAGGTGGTTGGTGTGACAGAGCAAGATGCAGAGGACAGGAAGAAATAGAAACAGTTGATCCATTGTGGCGACCCCTAATGGGAGCAGCTAAAAGAAGAAGAAAGAATGCACTCAAGGCATAACAGGGCAGGCTTAATATGTTAGTTTACAGATTATAGTGCACTTTACATTAGGAATTAAGGACACTAACAGACAATGCAAAGGTATAGACTTAAAATACAGAAAGTATAGGTTTTAGTAAACTTTTATAGCTCATAAATGTTCATAAAAGTTAAAGGCAAGTAGCATTACAAAATAAATTTAAATAAAATGTATAGTCACAAGTTAATACAGAATATGAAAATTATGCTTCAAGACCATTTATAAAGTTATCTTTTTAGTGCAGATTTCAATTAGTCTTCAGAATATAGCCATCATGCTTGATGGGCTATACAATATGTGGCAGAAAAAGCTGCCAAGGAGATGATTTCCTCTATATCCAATGCAGTAAAAGAAAATGAATGTAAAAGGTATAACAAAGGTGAGACAAGTGAGCTCAATAGTTGAGGCAAATCTGGCAAAGATCCAAGACATGCAGAAAAATGCTAACAAAAGGGTACAATGCAAAGTTACCAGTCCAGTCCCTGGAATAATAAAGCAGAACAAGGGGCACTTTTGCCCTACATGCCAAAAAATCATTGGTTACGCAGGTAATAAAGTATAACCATCAGCTGCTAAGGTAGGTTTTCAAGAATTTTGGCCTATCATAAAGTATAAGTTTTAAATAAAAAGAAAGTAAGTAAAAATAAAGAAATTCAGGAAGAGTGTATAATATGTCTGCAGACTAACCCTATGTTAAGAAAACCTTGGTTGCAAAGAAGAGCCAGTTTCAGAAAAAGCATGGCACAGTATACAAATAAATTTTTCAAGAGCTCTTCCTACAGAAAAAGGGGGGTTAAATAATGTACAAGTTTTAAATATATCACTCACTTGAATACTCTAAAGACTATAAATCTAGGTAATATGAAATCAAATCATAAAGTGACGAGATCTCAATTCAAACAGGCCATGAATGCTCAAGTGACGCCTAGTGGTCAAATTTAAAACTGCAAGTTTATTCAAATCATAAAGTTAAAAAATTGCAATCCAAACAGGCATAAATGCTCAAGTGACACCTAGTGGTCAAAAATAAAATTGCAGGTTTACCAAAATTTTTTTTTAATTTTATTTTCAGATTATAAGTCAAGTAGCATAAAAGCTAGATAGAGTAGTTAGCAATATAAACGTAAGGTAACTACAGAAGTAAGTCTAGTAGACTTTCATCAAGGGACCTCAGGGGCAACTGTTAGATCAGGGTTTTACATTTTACAGTAGTTATTAGACATTAGATGCATACATTTTAGGAAAGCAGAAACAAAGAATCTTTCACTGAATGTTGGCCTTGCTAGCTAGGAAATGGTGTTTCATTTATGCATATATTTTGGAAAGCAGAAACAAAGAATCTTCCACTGAATGTTGACCTTGCTGAAATAACAGTTTGTTAAGGGAAGATTGCAAAGAGTTCTTATGTACTTTTCTCAATTAAAGAATTAAGAGATAAGTTAAGCTAAAAAAGAAGACATAGCCTGAGGATCAAGGCTAGGGGTGGATATAGTCAGTAGAGGAAAATTATGCTGTGTTCAGGATAGCAGGCAGTTAAGGTTAGTAAGTTTATTCGACCAGTTACTTCAGAGAAGGTGTCTAGAGCATGAGTACAGAAAACAGGTAATCTAGAGACTGTCAGTTTATGTTGTTCAGGACAATCAAAAGTAATGTACAGCAACTTGAATTGTTTATCAGAACTGTTAAGGAAGATAGTATTTTGGATATTGTCAACATCTAATAAAACCTTACTAAATAAACTACAGTGGAGAATTTATGCTGAACAGTGCACAAGACTTGGTTCATAAGGGAGAGACTGACAACTACTGAAGCATGAGCTTGGGTAATAAAGACTTTCGTTTCTCAGTCTCATAGCATAGAGTGTTTCTAGCTAACTAAGGTAAAGTACCCTCATATCTAATCATACACTAACTAAGCCTATTAGTCATGTTAAGCAAAATGTTAGCTTGCTGGACACATTCCTGACTTATAAAAAATGGCTCAAACTGCACCATTTCATAAACTGTGTGTTTTTTTGTTTTTTTTTGAGGGGGGGGGTTCAGATCATACCTAAACAATTTTAGACCCATCAGACTGACTAATACTCTGTGTAAATTAATGGAGATAGTCATAATGGAGCTTATCCAAAATGAAATGGAAGATCTACTTATGTTAGATATAAAACAATATATGCATCTGTTAAGGGGGTGTCTTACTTTCTGATTCCTGTGGCATTCTTTGAAGAGGCAGTAGCAGTATTAGTATTGGATGAAGTGATGGAAATCCAAACTGCTTCCTATTATCTTATTGAGGCATCTAATGCTACTCTACATAAAGGAATGATTGGCAAACTAAAAATCTCAATCTGTGTAATCTCATTTGCAACACACTGCTTCAGCAACAGGATTCAACAAGGTAGGGTTGAGGGGGTGCTTGTGTAATCTCTCGGGCTCTTTACTGAGGACAGTTCTTATTGGACTGCTCTTCCTATGTATAAAAGCGGAAACTGGGCTATGGATTATCAGTTATGCTGATTATTACAACCTGGATATTATAATTAATTCAATAAAACATGCCAAAATTCTGCATGATGTTCTACATAAATCTGGTGTATTAGTAATGACTTCACCTTTAATATCAGCATCTCTAATATGATCAGACTTGGAAAAAAAGACATTATTACAACACTAATTGTCATATCAAAAAAAAAAACTGACACTACCATTAAAGGTCTATGGACAATGATAGACAACAATTTAAACTTTGATCAATATGCATCTACCAAAGTCAGAAAAGCATATTTTGTTTCTAACTCAGACAGACATGCATAATCATTCCAGGACAAATGCTGTACATGTTTAAACCTTACTGATCCATCCCGTTATTGAATAAAGTGCTGTGTTTGTAGTCTACAGACAAATTGTCTAAAACAAATTGAAAAGATGCAGCACCTCAATAATAGAAAAATTACAGGGCTGAAACACTTGAACTATTCAGAAAGGTTTCAGAAAGTGTCATTGTTTTCTGCTTCGCACGGGCTATTTAGAGGTGGCCTTTGCACTATAAGGTAGTGTGTGCTCTGTTTGAATGGTACTACTTCAAATGGACTGTAGAGAAGCTAAAACCAATTTGGAGAACCTGATGCAAAAATAAATACCACAGGGTTCAGTCCTGGGTCCTCTCCTGTTTGGTATGTACTTCTCTGAAGTACAAGCTAACACAGAAGGTCTTTGGCTAATGAAGTTTGCAGATGACTGCAAACTAAGAACCATAATTGAAACTCTTAACAATGTGGACATCCTACAAAAGGGCCTCACTGAGACAGATGCCTGGTGTCAAAGCCATGGCCTCAAGCTCAATGCCAAAAAGTGCATTGTCATCCCCTTTGGTAAAACCTCTGTACCCATGAACTACAACATAGTATACTTAACACCGAAAGTGTGATAAGAGACCTTGGGACACAGGTGGACAGTAGTCTCTCCTTTGATAATCACATTGCCACAGTAGTCAGGAAATCCTTCTATGTGGCACACCTCATCACAAAACGTTTCTCATCCAGAAAAAAAGAGGTCATTGTTTCCCTCTACTCATCACTCATTAGAGCCATTATAGAGTACAGCGCTGTTTTTGGTATGTACCTCACAAGACATCTACAACAACTGGAAAGGCCGCAGAAATACCTCACAAAGAGGATTACCAGCCTCAAACAGATGCCCTATGCAGACCGTCTCAAAAAACACCAGCTTTACTCCGTCGCATATCGCCTACTCAGAGGTGATCTCTGCCTAGCATACAAAGCTATGTCAAACCCAGAGCTGTTGGATATGCTCCACTTAAAGAAATCTCAGTCCCTCCGAGCTACACGCTCTAGGGACCTAAACCTTGTCACCACAATAAACAGAACATGCCGGAGGGATAAATTCCTGTCCCAGAGACTTCCCATACTCTGGAATAAACTACCTATCTATATCAAACAAAGCTCCTCATTAGCACTCTTCAAGAAAAATCTTGATGATTGGATGGGAAATAGGAAATTCACCCCGGGGATCACCTCTGTGGCTCTGCTCGACAGTGGCACAGGAAAATAATTTTCTTGGGTGGCAAAAGCCAGGGTACCTTTTTGGCTGGGCTTGTATAGGCCCCAGGGCCGATAGCCTGGGGGGTATTTTTGCTCCTCTGTATTAAATATAAACAACTCCAATGCTGCTGCTGCTGTGAGAGTTGCAGAGAAGGTAATAGGTTCCAGTCTTACATCGATACAACATCTTTATTCTGCAAGAAGCATCTGAAAGGCCACCAAAATAATACAGGACAACACACATCCTGTGCATGGACTGTTTAAGCATCTTGCATCTGGCAGGAGATATTGCAGCATCCACTGCAGGACTACAATATTCAGTAACAGTTTCTACGCTACAGTGATTAGACTTCTGAACTCGGGCACTATTCCCAGGGGTATGGACACAAGTCAATTTATTTATTTGTGCAATATATACTTGCATATATTCCAAGTAAGTGCAATATTTATTTATTATATATATCCATAGTCAGTATTATTTAACTCACTCAGGTGCAATATTAAACAAATAACTTAGGCATTTCAAAAGTTGTTTTGTCTTACTTTAAATAGGGTAGTGAATTTAACTCAGGGGAAGGTATTCTATTCACATTTGAGTGTTGGTAAATTTCTCTGATCCTTCTTGCATGTATTGGGAGCAGTATTGTATTTGTTAGTTATGTTTATTCCGTTACTTGTATGTGTTGTTTCACTTTCCTTAGTAATCTCAAGAATTGAGCTGATGCACAAAATTTCATTTCGGCTACACTTGTGTAGTTCTAAATGACAATAAAGTTTACTTTGACACCACCACCTTGGGGCAAAGGCAAAACCAAACCTCAGTGACTTTCTGTGATAAATGCAGGTTCCAAACAGACAAGTATTGTTATTTGGACAGATTTTAAAAACCTTTATTAAATTCTTAGATTGTAGACAATGACATAGGTACATATACAGTTACAGAAAAAAAAAACACTGCAAACATTTTTTTCCATTTTCATGCACTATGCATATGTTTTTTAAACTATGATCATTCACTCTAATGTTACAAAAACTGCCCAGTTCCTGCCTTTTCTTAAACATCACTCTTCCTGAACATTATCCTGCATGTATTATTCCCACAAATTCCATTTATCTTTATGTAGTTTGTTCCGTCCTTTTTTAAAGATCCCATCTCCATCAAAGTGCTACCTTTCTAAACTCACACATATTATCAAAATACTCCCTTATTTTCCATTTAGCACTTTGTAGTTGCTTAACTTCTCATTCTGTGAGATTTCCTCATTTGGCAATACTCCAGCCTTTGTCAGCCTCTCTAAATAGCTCCTGTATTACTTTTTGTACAAAAACTCTTTTGCTCTTATTTCTACTATGTTTCTAAACTCCGTTTTAATTTTATCCCACTCAGTAGCTATCCCATCTGAACAAATGCCTGTCTTCTATAATAACTCTCAAATAATTTCCACTACCCATTTCTTAAAATCCTTTCTCTTTAGAAAATAAGTGGGAAAGCACCAATGTCTCATTTTTACTTTATTATCGTGCATCTTTATCTGAAATAGTTATTGAATGTGTTTCAAAACTTTCAATTAAACATACATTAAGTATAATTTTATGCTTTTTTAATTTTTCCAAATCTTTTGGGTTTCTAATACCATGATGGGAATGAACCCCATTCCTAAGTCAAAGTACGATTAAAGTTCATGAAATTAGTATTCTTTCAATCTTTGATGTCAGCCAAAAGTGCTCTTCGCGGCACCCGCAATGTGCCCAGTAATGACTCCTCCTGCAATTCGTATGGGGTTACATGGATTGTTAATGTATCTAGATACAACTGTAGATTATTTTTTATAAAACCTGTTGCTCCTACTACTATTGGAACTATCTGGGTATCTTTCTTCCACACTGCTCTCATTTCTGCCTGCAGATCCTGATATTTTATGACTTTGTGTCTCTCTGTACGCAAAACACTGTAGTCACTGGGTGTAGCAATTTCAATGATCAATGCTACTTTTGTCTTCTTTTCTTGGGCCACTATATCCAGTTTTCTAGCATCTATCTTTTTAACTATTGGTAACGGGTGATCCCATGTGAAATAAACTTCATCATTTTCTATGATGCTTTGTGGCTCATGTTTCCAGTGTTTTTCAGTCACTTCAGTACCATAATGTTTGCACAATCCCCAGTGCAACAGTCTTGCCACATTATTATGCCTTTCAGTATACAGTCCTTCTGCCATTAGTATGTCAGAACCAGCAACAAGGTGTGCAACTGTTTCCAGTTTGGTTTTACAAAACCTACATTTGTCTGTTTCTCCCACATGTTCAATGGACTTTGTAAACCAGCGTGTACATAGCTCACTATCTTGGGCTACTAATGTTAGCCTTTCATCTTTTGGTTTAAATTTGCCTGTCCTTAACAATTCCTGTGTTCATTCCTGATCAACATGAGGTTCTTCCAGAAGTTTTCTATACTTGCAACTATATGTATGCTTTTTCCACATTTCTTGCCTTCTCATCTGGTCCTTCACCTTATAGTCTTTCTTTTGTTTTTTGGCACATTCAGTTGCTGCCTGATGTCTATCTACTTCTGATTTGATTTCCATTCCTGCTTGACCCTGAAATGCTTCTGCTAGATTAAGTAGAGAAGTCATCTTAGATTTATTACCTTCATGTTTCAAAACTTTCACTACGCTTAGGTCTTGTGAGGTCAGCAGATATGTGTGGAGTCCCACAATTGCAGTTCTATACATGTAATCAATTTGACGGAGGCCCATCCCTTCTTCAGAATGGGGAATATATAATCTTGGTATACGCTGATTTTTATAAATCATTTGATGAGCATGAAGCATCCTTCTTGTTTTCCTATCTATTCTATCCAACAGATTTTGGGGCTAGTCAAGCATTCCAAAACTGTAAGTTAGGACAGGAAGAGCAAATTGGTTTATATCTTGGATTTTGTTCCTAGATGTCAACAATGTTTTCAGGATTAAAGTCCTCTGAAGCATTCCTTACTAAGTTTTATTCACATTTGTTCATGTTTTATTGTTGATCCTTCATCATTTCCCAAATATTTATACACTCCCTCTTGCTCAAGTTCTTTAATATCACATTCTTGTCCCAAACTGATGTTTTCCTGGTGCTGCAGTTTTCCTGCTTTAAAGGTTGCTTTTGCACACTTATCAATACCAAATAACATTCTTATATCTGAATACATTTTGACAACCTGCAGCTGTGCTTTCAGTTCCTCATCTGATGAGCTATACAGTTTTAAATCATCGACAAAGAGAAGATGAGAAGTCTTTACACTTTGTTGTTTTCTAGGAGCCCAATTGTAGCCATGGCCTAAGCTAAGTAAACAGCTTAATGGATTAATGGCAATGCAGTATAGCAATGGTGACAGGCAGTCACCCTGGAATATCAATCTGTCCTTTATTATGGCTTAACTGCAAAGTGGTCTGCCATTGTTTATGGTCACTGTAGTGTAGTTGATCAGTATAGGGTGTATCTTATACATTTTTAAGTACTCTTTTTATCCATGAATGTGGGATACTCTCAAATGCTTTTTTTACAGTTAATCCATGACATACTTAAATTCTTCCCCTTTTTCCTGCCAGTGCAGGTCAGTTAATGTAACCTGAGGAATAATATGTAAATTTTACCTAGATCCTTGTTACTGAATTCACATCTTCCACCCTAAACGTTTTCATGTTTCTTTTTTTCAGAAATCTACCATCTTTTGTTATGTTTTCCCTTCCAGGTTCTCCAGTACAGCCTCACTATTCCAATAGGTTCTAATTCTCTCCCATAAATAATATTCCTTGTTCTCTTATGCTTCATAATAGCAGTTTTAGGTGAAATATAAATGCATGCCAGTTTAATCCTGCTCCCCTGTCTATAACCACATAATACCACAAACCCACTTTTATGGTCTTTTTTTTCTTCTTCTGTCACTATTGGAGCCCATCTAGCAATCAATATTATTATACCTACTACCTTTGTCTATGATAATCTGCTGAGTGTCCTCCCTGAAATCATTTCTTTGTCAAATTTAAATGCTCACTTCTATCAGAATGTGTCTCCTGCAACATTGCTATTTGTTAACTACACTTTTTTAATACAATTTAATACTCGTTTCTTTTTTATGCTGTTTAGTATTTTGCATTCCTTGCTATTGGCACAATTCTGGGGAACGTTTTAAAGAATGGGAATTTCAGTAAGGATGGTGTGCCTGCATTAATTTATGTGAGGAAATATGAAATGGGTTTTGCTTGTATTTTATGGATTGGGGGGTATAGATAGATCACAGTTTAGTAGTTTAAACATTAAATCTTGGGTGGGACAGTTGGGAACATAATGTGTGTTAAATATCCTCTGCCTTCCTGTCTCCTGTTTTCTTAGTCCTTATGCTGGAAAACTGTTCACTTTATTAGTCTGTTAACTTGAAAAATGTAACAGCACTGTTATCAGTAAAAGTGATGGTGATAGAGCAAAATAGAAAGTGATGTGGCATATGGAAAATAGGGTATGAAAGTGTGTACATCTTTGTGGGGGGCTCCATGTTGTCTACGCTATTTGAAAATGGAAATATGAAACATGATCTCAAATTCACTAATACTAACAATATTTGTGGACTGTAGAACATCATAAACTAAGTGTGAATATAAGCCTCATAAATTTTGACTAACCCACAGTCTTCTCAGCTAGCTAAACTGAAGTGATCTTATAATAAAATTGCAAAGTTGGAAAGTAATCAAATACTGTAGCATGAGGGAAGTGAATGTCACATTACTACATGCTCACCTGCCTGTGAGTAGAGCAGTTCTTATTTTCTATGTTTAGATCCTGGTACATTAATAAAAAAATCCTTTCTAGCAACTATATACATCCCTTTCCACACCTCTCATTTTCTACAAATCAATAGCGAGTCATTTGAGCATTGGAGGAGAAATCAAAACAGTGTCAGTGGGCAGGAAAGGATCCATAATTATTCATTACAATGAAATATACCTGCATTGTGAGGGAGACAACACCTAAACCTGACAGCCTTGTTTACAAAGAATTATGTTGTTTCCTCACAGGAAGAGGTAGAAAAAAAAATAAAAAGGTCATACATCTGGGCTACACAACTTATACACTATTCAGAAAAGCACAGCAATGTTATAAGTGGCAGAGATCTCAATAAATGAGAATAATGCTTTCCAACGTCAGGTCTCTATGTCATATAAAGGATAGTGGGTTTCCAAACTGTTTCTCTTTGAACAAGCATTTTCTCCTCCATCTGTGTTCCAGTCTTTGCCCTTGTCTACATAACTCATACAGAAAATAACTGATGCTGTTGCTGAAAGTCATAATAGGAAACACCGGTATACAGCTCCAGCTGTCAGACTGTAATCTGCTGTTACAGTAACTGGAAAATCAGCACTCATCCCCTAAAGGAGCTAATCCAGTAAGAAAACCAAAGTGCCACTAGTCATCTTTTTCAAATCCCAGAAGACCACCAGCTTAAACAGAACACACACATGTCTCACACTTCATTCCCTTAACTGGCTGAATCTACCTAATTTATTAGCCTACACTGACTTTAAGACTGCCCACAACATCTTCTATAGCCCAGATAGATGCCCTCCCATCATCCAGTTATTAAACTGGTGCATACCACACAAAGAATTGCATTCAGTGAACAACATTTTCTGCTTACTCAAAAATCTTAAAATCATAAAGGTGAAAGCCTATTCTGTATATGTTGTTAACAGTGGGACTATGTCCCAAAACACATCAGAATAATATCCTCTCATCTACAATTTAAAATCACATTGAAAACATACCTATCAAAAAACAGTCCTGTACTTGTAGCAACCTCATTACTAAGCCCCGTTCTTATTCTGTTTTTATTCATTGTGAGGAATGCCTCATTGAGGTCATCGTGGCTGCTGCGAAGAGAACTACTGGCTGACATCAAAGATTGAAACAATACTAATTTCATGAACTTTAATCATACTTTGACTTGGGAATGGGGTTCATTCCCATCATGGTATTAGAAACCCAAAAGATTTGGAGAAATTAAAAAAGAAAGAAGTGACTCACAGCAAATTCTTAGAGATGATAGTGGACAATAATCTTAAATTCCACCTGCATATACAAAATTGTATAAGAAAAGCTTATCAAAAACTAGAGCCAAAAACTTTCTCACCAATGCATCTATAGCTACACTTGCCACTATTTATCTCCTCCCCACACTTCTTTATGGTGTTTCCATCCTTACTAACCTCCAGGCATCACAAGAATCAAAACTTGAACAATGCAATAACAAAGTTGCTAAATTTACAGCAAATAGCCCTTTCAGAACCCACCTCCGTATAGCATAGCACTAAAAAGACTAAATTGGTTAGAATTACCCCATCGACTAACATATGCACAGCTTCCCACCGCCTACAAAATTACCAGCATCCATCCACTTGTCCAGCACTAAATAACATTCTACACAACTATGTTCCCAGTCAGTTATTACAATCCAATGACTAAAAACTCCTGTCTGTCCACAAACCCATCAGATCTGTTGGGCATTGTTTGTACTTGTACTGTATTGCTAAGGCCTGGAACTCCTTACCTGTATGCATCAGGACTATAACTTCCCTCCTATCCTTCAAAATCATTTTGAACGACTTCCAAGCTAAAAGCTGGCCCTGTTTTTACTCAACACCACAATAAATTATATCCCTAAATGTGAACAAATACCTATTCAAACCATTCACCTCCTTACTCTCCCATCTTCACTTCTATCAATTTCTCTCCCCTGGATTTTTCTCTAAATATACTATAAGCCAGCTTTTCTCACACTTCAAATTGCAATTCCTGTTTGCATTATACTAGCTTACCTTTAATTTCTCTATGAATAAGCTTAAATTTCTCTAATATGAAATCATTGTCATATAACTTTTATCTGTCCTTAATCAAATGTTTTCATATTATGTCTAATTTGGTATAATTAGTTAAACTGTAGTTGTTTCTTTGTATTATTTTTAAAGATTGTAAAATTATTGTTCTTAAAATGTTTTGTAATACTTTGGAGCTTGTTGCCCAAAATGGGTTCCTACCCAGTCAGACTTTCCTAGTAATCAAATGTCAATAAAATTCCCAGTGAAATGATATGTATCAAAAAGACAGTCCTGTCCTTGTACCAACACCATTACTAAGCTCCCACTTTATGCAGCCAAGTCAAATAAGTATCATAAAATGTTCACACTCAGTCTCCTGTTTACAGGCTTCAAGTTAATAACTTTGGATAAAATATGTATATCCCTCATATTCTGTCTGTGTAATAAAATTTCAATGTGATTATATAAATTGTAAAATAATGCTAAATTTTCCATAGGTATGTGCAACCTTAGCATTCTGTAAATACTATATAGTGCAGTTAACATAGTGATGATGCATGTGTATATATATATATATATATATATATATATATATATATATATATATATATATATACACACACACACACATTATATATATCTATCTATCTATATATATATATATAAATATATACACACACACACACACACACACATATATATATATATATATATATATATATACACATATACACACACACACATATATATATATATATATATACACAATATTATATGTATGTATATATATATATATATATATATATATATATATACATATACACACACATATATATATATATATATATATATACATATACACACACACATATATATATATATACATATACACACACACACACACACATATATATATATATATATATACACACACACATATATAACATATATTGTATACAAATGTATATATGATATTTATAATATGTATACAGTACGTACATTATATTTTATTGTTAGCTCATGATAACTGCCTGTGCAAATGTATAGAATGTGGAGCACTTCCCCCTGGGCCTCCATTGAAAGGGGTTTTGCCCAGTCATATATTCAGAGTAATAAAAGGCAAAAAATAAATAATCTAGCTTTGGCAAATGTTTTGCTGTACGATTGGACAGCAGTTTTAATTTCTACACACTACGTTATCGTACACTACATTTAGAAGTTTCAGTCATTTGCTACTAGTGGGATCATTTTGGCCTCAAAAACTGACTGTGAAACCAAAGCAACTTTTCCTACCATATGACCCATAATTTTTGAAAAAGAAACCATTACTTTACTGTGTGTAGGAGGTCTAATGGCATTCACAGTATAATGGTAAATGAGATGTTTACAGACCCCACTGAAACTGCTAAATCTGCTTGCTTTTCAACAATGCAAGTGTTAGTCCCATTTTGATAGATGTGGGCTTTACACAGACAAGTTCCTCTTCCATTTAATTCCTCAACTGCTGTATAAAATCTTCTCACCTATGTAGTTTTACTTTCCACTAGTAAGATTCTCAAGAGTTCTTCCTCCTGATATTAAACCTGAAGCCAATGGATTTTTCTACAATTGGAGACAGTATGCAACACATTCATATCTATTTCATTCACTTACATATCACGTCTGTCTTTTAGCAGGCTAGATAACTTAGTTTTTGGAGTATGCTACCATTGTACCTCTTCTTAAACATGATGTTAACTCTGTCAGTTCCTTTTTGTCAGTCTCCCTCATTTTGGAGCTTAAAAAGACTTAAAGAAACTGTCTACTTGTAGTTTAAGGAATTTCTTGTGTCTTTTGGGTTAATTACTGGCATGCAAGAAGTTTTTTGCAAGGGGCCTACTGCCCATGCTGCCCTCATGCAACAAGATTAATTTTTGTTGCTTGGCATTGTGTCATTGCCTGTCAGGTGCTGTGGTAGGGAAATGGGTGGTGCATATAAATAAAATCCCTATTGCTGTGAGCATGATGCTGCACCGAGATGCCTCAGTCTCTTCTCAGCTAATGGGAGGGATTTGGATTAGATCTGAGATGTCCGGAATGACTCTCTGCTTCCAGGATTAAGGAGAAGCACCACTGGCAGCTGATGTTTTGCTCCACAGTTTTTGAGAACAGGTCATGTCATCTTAAGCCCAGCTATGATGTCTCTCCTCTGGGCCAGTGATCAAGCAGCCTCAATTCCGACCACTGACACCAGTGGGGAATACTCACTGTGAAAAAAAAAATAAATATGCACAGTATTTTCAGATGCAACCCTCTGCAACAAGTGCAATTTCCCTTTAGAGCACACAAGGAATGCACACTCTAGTCCTGGGATTTAACTTTCTCTCCAGGCCCCAAACAAGATTCTTCACTGACCACTACAGAGCTGAGTCCTTAGCCAGGTGTTCCAAACCAAGTCCTCCACTACCCTCTCTGTGAAATAAGTGTTCTCGGTGTCCCTGTTCAAAGTAGCTGTCATGCGCAGTCTGAGTTTTGGATTTTCACACACACACACAAACACCTGGGAAAAGCTGGCACAGCTTACCCGCTTTGACACCTCCACCCAGACTATAAGGTAGATTTCTGCCACCAGAACACCCAAAGCCAGCTACCCAATTACTCTTAGTAAAATTAATACTTATACAAATGGTAGTATTTAGCCAAGCAGCAAGACTTTCATGAATGTGGAGCCATCGTGTCACTAAATAAATGCAAGTACTCTCAGAGGTTAAATATTTTGTAAAAGATCAGCCACAATGAAAGGTTTAGATTTATTTAATAATAAATAAAAGAAACAAAGTACTGAATATCTATTCACAATAAACACCAGAGTTTCAATCACAGAAAATATAAAAAAACACAGATGGAAAGACTCATACAGACACAGAAAAAACAACATTTAGCTAATCTCACTATATTTTTCTAACTGACTGAAGAATTACTGTTCCCTAGTTACTTACTAAAGCAAAGCAAGATGATAGTGGATGAGTGTCTCTTGTCAGGTCCAGAAACAGAATGCACTTATCATATCTCTCACTAGTATTCAAATACAATTTTAGTGCTGGCTACAGAAAGACATCACATCTAGTTACCTGACTCTGTGATTCCCACACTACCCTCTCACTAGAAATTGAGCCAGGATCTGTCACGGATATGTCACATTACATACATAGAACTTTAGCTAAGGTTTATTACAGCATCTGGAAACTGTAAAACAATTCCAATACTTCCACCCTTCCTGCAGAGTCTAACAAGATATTCCTTGACAGCATTCAGGCCTGTGAGATAACATTTTTATGGTGTAAACCAAGTAATTTAATTTCAGGCTATTTTTCTTAAGGTTAGCTGGGCTGAACTTAACTCCTTCCCTTCCAGCATCCCCTGTTAAAATATAAACATTTCATCACTTACAATACAGTCTGACATACATGTATATATATTTTTTCTGTCCTGCAGGACCCACTGTTTATAAATTTACAACACAAACAACTTTACAAATCAGTTTGATATTCAAATGACATAGAATTATTTACAGAACTCTAGCTAGCTATGCTGGCTTATGTTACACATGCACTTCCCTACTCCCTCTGGCACAGCTGGCACTACCCCACATAATCTCACCAGCAATAGTGCTCTAGAGGTGAAGGGTGGAGGGGGATCAGGAAGGTAGGACAGGTAAAGGGAGATATAGGAAGGAGAGATATGAGGGGGCAGCTAGGTAGTGTTGGAAGGAGGACAAAGGTGGGTTATGAATACAGGGCAAGTCCCTTTCCAGTGCAGCCCCATGAAGAATAGACAGGATATACACCATCCCCCTTCTTTGTAAAAGCAGGAAGAGATTTACCATGGAGACAAGTAGGGTCTTGCTGACCTGCAAGGGTGATTGCAAGGAGTTTACACAATGTTTCACACATTTTTTTTTTTTAATTTTTGACTTCCCCAGTAAGAGTAAGTATTGGCTAGGATGGTCTAGTCACAAAGCTGGGCAGAAAAGCAAACTTTGAAGACTAAATTTTAAAGTGACTGGGTTAGGACAGATTGGCTGTTATCATCAGCCACACACAGGCCATGGCAACCCTCTGCATCAGTAGACTGTCTGGGAGGCCAATGCCTAGGGACTGGCATGTTGCAGATCCTTTTTAGTCATTTGTGTTACTGAATTATGCCAGGGATTGCTAATTCAAGTGGCTGTTTGGCAGGCCTGTTCAAACATAAGTGTTGGTTAAATGTTTTTTTTAGAGGACTGCTAAGTTGAATAACTGATGATTTTGATAGCATGACTAGTTCTCCAATTTCTGTTCTTTGCTTGCATCTGGATATTAAATATTTAGCATTGGAATAAAATGTAATTCTGTGAAATGACTTTCATTGG
This sequence comes from Protopterus annectens, assembly GCF_019279795.1. Classification (NCBI taxonomy): domain Eukaryota; kingdom Metazoa; phylum Chordata; order Ceratodontiformes; family Protopteridae; genus Protopterus; species Protopterus annectens. Next base: position 238,916,581 of record NC_056749.1, on the reverse strand, counting down.
CAGTTGATCAAATTATTTGACTGGCACAGTAAATGCATGGGTGCAGACATAGGTTCATAGGTTCATACTAGGCTATCTGCCCAAGGGCATTTATAAGCCTAGCCCATAGTTATGTGGCTTTCGCCACCCCTTTAGTTTGAATAAAAACTATGCCTATCATTTTGCTGTGCCTCTGTCAAGCAGTGACGCTGAAGTAATCCCTGGGGTATATCTGCAATCTCCCATCCATTGGTCAAGATTCCTCTTGAACAAGACCAGAGAGGTGCTCTGCCTCACATGTACCGGGATTTTGTTCCACAGCATAGGGAGTCTCTGGGTGATGAATCTGTCCCTCCAGCACGTTCTATTTATAACCGTGTCAAGGTTTAAGTCTCCGCCCTTGTGGTTCTGAGGGATCTAGATTTTTTGAGGTGAAGCATATTCATCAACTCTGGGTTTGACATGGCCTTATATGTCAGGCACAGGTCACCTCTGAGCAAGCGGTATGAGACTGAATAGAGCTGGAGTTCTTTCAGTCGGGCAGCATAAGACATATTTTTGAGACCCTTTATCCTTTTGGTGAGGAACTTTTGGGGCCTTTCAAGCTGCAGCAGGTGTCTGGTCAGATACATTCCGAACGGGCGATTGTACTCAATCATAGGTCTAATATGTGATGAGTGCTCGGGGTCGATGTCCTCCCTTGATCTAGATGTGAATCCCTTCATGATCAGGTGGGTGATATAGAAGGTTTTCCTAACTACTTTAGCAACATGAGTGTCAAGCGAAGGCTACTGTCAACCTGGGTCCCCAGATCTCTGATGACTTTTTCTGTGCTCAGTGGATTGCCACCTATATGGTAGCTAGGGTAGCCTTGTTTTCCCAAAGGGGTATGCCTATGCTTTTTTGGGGTTTAACTTCAGGCCATGGCTCTGGCACCAGTTATCCATTTCTGTGAGGCCCTTCTGGAGGATATCTGTGTCAGATGTGTTTTCGACTATGGCGCCCAGTTTGCAGTCATCTGCAAACTTTGTCAGCCATAACCCTCCTGTGTTTGCTTGTACTTCAGAAAAGTAGATGCCGAACAAGAGTGGACCCAGGACTGAGCCCTGTGGGACACCACTTGTGACAGGCTTTGAGTCTGACATGGCTCCAGCAACTCTGACCCTGTGGGTTCTGTCACTTAGCCAGTTTGCAACCCATCTTGTGATGTATGGGTTTACATTCAAGCTGATGAGTTTTTCGATGATACCTGAGTGGGGTATTGTGTCGAAGGCCTTTGCCAGGTCGAGGTAGGCTGTATGGACTGCCTTTCCCTCATCAATGGCCTTGGTGACTGTCTCGAAAAAGTCAACCAAGTTTAAGAGGCAGGATTTTCCTCTAAGTACATTTTTGTGCTGTATGATCATGCTTACTTTCATTCTAAGGCAATGAGTCTGTCTCACATCTTTTATTGATAAATTAATGCATATATAGTTTCATAGTCAAGTATTACATATCTGTAGACCATTTCAAGCCTAGCCAGTAATACATGTTGAAAAGTTGATTTCAGTTCCATTGAAGGCAGTACAAGACAGTCCTGCACAGAATTTGAGGCCACTCATCTAATTATCTGCATTTACCTTACTCGGCTCAACATGTGATTTAAGTTTGCTCCAGGTGGGAGGGATATGAATCTATCATGCCAACTCTAACTCAGCTGTAGAGATATTGGCAGAATGTCTAGATTTTTGCCTCTTATTTTTGATCTATTTCTCATAAAATTGTGTTTTTTTTCTGGCACATTTTTGAAGAGTTAAGTCAGAAAATAATGACAGACATTTGAGATTCAGACTTTCTGCCTTTCAGAAAATCTATGCTATTGCAAAACCTGTTATTATATCAACTTTCTAAATTTGTAAGGGTAATATTTAAAAAGCATCCCTAGTTTTGAGCCTTTGTCTCCCCATTATTATGGCTTTGTCCAGATTTATTGCTCTAAGAAGCTGAGAGGTATGATGCCAACCGGTTTTATTTATTATGAGGAACCATTTGTTTGGTGAAAGATTACAAGGTTAAAAAGGGGCAGACCTTTCATAACTCAAAAGGCTAGACAAAGATTCCTGCAGAGTAGTCCTTAAGAAAATGAATATATAGATAGGAGGGACATTATATTTAATAACAGATCTGATGAGATATGAGTAAAGGGGAAATATGACTTATCCGGATATAGACGAGATACCTTTGGAAACCTGATGATCCAGACTGAAGGTTTGCCTGCATACTGCATCTGGGGGGGGGGGGGTAGCCAGATATTTACATTTTGTACTCATACCTAATGTTGTTGGCCCCATCACCCACCTATTATCATAAAAATGTACTCAGCCCTCAAATATGCTACCCGCAGACGTATAGGAAGAAGACACATAATTTTCAGCTGTTGTCATTTATACCCATAAAAATTTATTTATGGAGGTGTATTCCTTTCACCCACACATTCTTTGTATTACTTTATTGTATAAATATTCATTCCACAGTTCTAAACATCCTGTGATTTTTGAGTGTTGAAGTTTCCAAGAGATGCTTAGGTTCATAGGCTGGTACTAGGCCTATACAAGCCTAGCCATAACAATTCCCTGGTTATTTCTTCCCATAATATTTACTTCCCTGGACTCCTGTCTAGCAGGGTGACTGATGTGATCCCCAGGGTGAATTTCCTATCTCCCATCCAATCGTCAAGATTCCTTTTGAAGAGGGCCAAAGAGGCTCTCTGCTTGACATGTATGGGCAGTCTATTCCAGAGTCTGGGGAGTCTCTGGGTCAGGAACCTATCCCTCCAGCATATTTTGTTCATTGTGATGACAAGGTTTAGATCCCTGGAGCGTGTGGCTCTGAGGGATTGGGATTTCTTTAAGTGTAGCATGTCCAACAGCTCTGGATTTTACATGGCTTTGTATGTTAAGCACAGGTCGCCTCTGAGTAGACGATATGCGACAAAAGTATAGCTGGAGTTTTTTTAGACGGTCGGCATAGGGCATCTGCTTTAGGCCTGTGATTCTTTTAGTGAGGCATTTCTGCGGCCTTTCCAGTTGTTGCAGATGTCTTGAGAGGTACATACCAAACGGGGCATTGTATTCTATAATGTGTCTAATGAGGAATAAGTACAGTGGGACAATGACCCCCTTTTTTTCTGGATGAAAAGCCCTTAGTGATGAGGTGTGCCACATAGAAGGATTTCCTGACTGTTGTGGCGATGTGGTTATCGAAGGTGAGATGACTGTCCACCTGTGTCCCTAAGTCTCGTATCACACTTTCGGCATTTAGTGTACTACCACCTATGTGGTAATTCACAGGTACATGATTTTTCCCAGAGGGGATAACTATACATTTCTTGGCATTGAGCTTGAGCCCATGGCTCTGGCACCAAGCGTTTCTGTATGGCCCTTTTGTAGAATATCCACATAATTTGGGGATTCAATAATGGCTCCCAGTGTTGCCCTGTACTTTAGAGAAGTAGATGCCAAACAAGAGCGGTCCCAGGACTGAACCCGGAGGTACTCCACTTGTCTGGAGCTGCATTTGGAGTCGGCTACTTTTACAGTGTGGGTTCTGTCAGTAAGCCAGTTGGCAACCCATCGAATGACATAGGGATTAATGCCCAGCTTAGTAAGTTTATCTATGATTCCACAAAAAATGTACTCATTTGAGTACACTAAAGAATTATTAGCAATATCTAAAAGTCTTACAATTGCCCATTTAGAAGAGTGTTACTTGTATGATATGGGAAATGTGTTATTTACTGAAATTAACTATAAAGAAGTTATGTACTTACCATAACATTCCATGTGAGTTGTTTATATCACCTTTATTCTCACTGATGGGTTCGGAGCCGACAGTAGCTCGAGACCAAGCCCCTTATCCCACAATGCACTGCTGGAATTACCTCAGATTTTGTTTGCTGTGAGTGACAATATATATAAATATACATGCCCTTTTATTTATTACTATCAAGAACACTTCCCAAAGAGAAAGAAGAAATATTGAATAACCAGGATGGTACTAGCCTCTAAGTCAACAGTCAGCCAGGAGGGGGAAGGAGGGAGGGACGTGTGAATAAAGGCGAGATAAACAACTCACATGGAACGTTATGGTAAGTACATAACTTCTTTATGTGAAGTTGTTAAATCTCACTGTTTATTCTCACTAATGGGTAGCGTCCCTAGCACCCTCAATCTTGGGTGGCTTATGGCAGTATGTTCTTCAGTACTGTGGAACCAAAGGAAGACCTGTCTCTTGAAGCCTTATCTACTTTGTAATGCGTGATAAAGGTATGAGGCTTAGACCAAGTGGCTGCAGTGCAAATATTGTCAAGGGGCAATTTAGCTTGAAAAGCAGAAGACGTAGAGACGGCTCTGGTAGAATGAGCCTTAGGTTTGTGTGTTAATGGCATGCTCGCATTCTCATAAACAAAGGATATACAATCGGATAACCATTTAAATAAGGTTGTTTTAGCCACTGGATTGCCTTTTCTGGCTTCTGAGAAGGATAAAAAAAGTTGATCTGATTTTCTAATATCCTTAGTTCTGTCAAGATAAAATCTGAGCTGTCTGTGTACATCGTTTGTGCAGCATGTATTCCAATTTGTTAGAGTGGTTGGGAAAAAAGACTGGCAGCTCAATGACCTGATTGATATTTGATTCAGAACAGACTTTAGGTACAAATAAGGGGTTTGTTCTGAGAGATACTCTATCAGCATGGAAAATCATGTAAGGTGGTCTGATAGATAATGCTTGAAGTTCTGACACTCTGCGGGAGAAGTAATGGCCACAAGAAAAATAGTTTTCTAGGATAAATATTTGAGATTACTAGAAGAAGCTGGTTCAAAGGGGTGAAGAATGATTTGAGACAGCATAAAGTTTAAACTCCAAGGAGAATAGGGAATTTTGATAGGAGGTCTCATGTGAAGAATGCCTTTAAGAAAAGTCTTACATAATTTATAGCCCATAACATTTGAGCCATCAAATCCAATGTGAAAATTTGAGATGGCAGCTAACTGGACTCTAACTGTCACAGCTGCTGCCCCTTCCTTAAAAATCTTTGTCAAGAATTCTAAAACAGATAATAGCGGTGCTCGGAAAGGGTCAATGTTCTGCGTGTTGGCCCAGATTGAGAACCTTTTCCATTTACTGCCATATAATTTCCTGGTAGATGGCTTGTGAGAAGATAGGTTCATAGGTTCATAGGTTCATACTAGGCTATCTGCCCAAGGGCATTTATAAGCCTAGCCCATAGTTATGTGGCTTTCGCCACCCCTTTAGTTTGAATAAAAACTATGCCTATCATTTTTCTGTGCCTCTGTCAAGCAGTGACACTGAAGTAATCCCTGGGGTATATCTGCGATCTCCCATCCATTGGTCAAGATTCCTCTTGAACAAGGCCAGCGAGGTGCTCTGCCTCACATGTACCGGGATTTTGTTCCACAGCATAGGGAGTCTCTGGGTGATGAATCTGTCCCTCCAGCACGTTCTATTTATAACCGTGTCAAGGTTTAAGTCTCCCGCCCTTGTGGTTCTGAGGGATCTAGATTTTTTGAGGTGAAGCATATTCATCAAATCTGGGTATGACATGGCCTTATATGTCAGGCACAGGTCACCTCTGAGCAAGCGGTATGAGACTGAATAAAGCTGGAGTTCTTTCAGTCGGGCAGCATAAGACATATTTTTGAGACCCTTTATCCTTTTGGTGAGGAACTTTTGGGGCCTTTCAAGCTGCATCAGGTGTCTGGTCAGATACATTCGAACGGGCATTGTACTCAATCATAGGTCTAATGAGTGATGAGTACAGGGGACGATGACCTCCCTTGATCTAGATGTGAATCCCTTCATGATCAGGTGGGCGATATAGAAGGTTTTCCTAACTACTTTAGCAACATGAGTGTCAAGCGAAAGACTACTGTCAACTTGGGTCCCCAGATCCCTGATGACTTTTCTGTGCTCAGTGGATTGTCACCTATATGGTAGCTAGGGGTAACCTTGTTTTTCCCGAAGGGTATGACTATGCATTTTTGGCGTTTAACTTCAGGCCATGGCTCTGGCACCAGTTATCCGTTTCTGTGAGGCCCTTCTGGAGGATATCTGTGTCAGATGTGTTTTCGACTATGGCGCCAGTTTGCAGTCATCTGCAAACTTTGTCAGCCATAACCCTCCTGTGTTTGCTTGTACTTCAGAAAAGTAGATGCCGAACAAGAGTGGACCCAGGACTGAGCCCTGTGGGACACCACTTGTGACAGGCTTTGAGTCTGACATGGCTCCAGCAACTCTGACCCTGTGGGTTCTGTCGCTAGCCAGTTTGCAACCCATCTTGTGATGTATGGGTTTACATTCAAGCTGATGAGTTTTTCGATGATACCTGAGTGGGGTATTGTGTGAAGGCCTTTGCCAGGTCGAGGTAGGCTGTATGGACTGCCTTTCCCTCATCAATGGCCTTGGTGACTGTCTCGAAAAAGTCAACCAAGTTTAAGAGGCAGGATCTGCCTTTGACAAAGCCAAACTGGGTTGGATCCAAAGTCTGCAAGTTCCCTATGTCTTTATTTATGAGTTCCATTATGATCCTCTCCATGGCTTTGCAGATAAGGCTTGTCAAGCTAATGGGGCGGTAATTTCCAGGGTCTGTGGAGGCACCGCCCTTATGAAGTGGGACCACAGTCGCCCAGCGCCACTCCTTGGGTACGTATCCTGAGGTGAGGCTAAGATTAAACAGCTGTCCTAACTGTGGGTTTAATTCCTCGTTGAGTTCATGAAGCACACAGCCGGGGACACCATCCGGTCCCATGGATGCTGTGTTTTTGCCTTAGTGAGGGCAGTTCTCACCTGGGCGTTGGAGATGTTTGGGGGCTACAATCCTCTGGAATAGATATCTCTCCTTTGGGGAGGGGAGAAGTTTGCACTGAACCTGTCAGCCAGTATGTTAGCAATGTGTGTAGGTTCAGTAATTTTCACATCATTTTGAACTAATTCTGAGCATATCTGGGAGTTTCCTCCTAGGTTTCTAACATAGCTAAAGAAGGCCTTATGATTGTCTTTAGAGTCCTTGGCGATTTTTCTCTCAAAATTTGCCTTGGATGATTTTATGAGAGCTCTTAGTTTTTTACTTATAATGATCAAAGGTGTCTTACCTTTCAAGGATTTTGCTCTATCTTGTAGTAGCTTCCTCCTTTTGTTGTAGAGCTTGTTTATGGCTGGGGTCCACCAGACTGGACGCTTGCCTTTGGTACAGAGAGTCTTAGTTTTGTTTGGGATTGCCTGATCCATGCAGTCCTGTAGGTGCTGGTAGAAGGCATTTGTAAGTGATTCAGCGGTTTGAGTAATGTTTACCACTGGCTCAGGGGCCTTAAAGGAGACCACACTAGTTTTTAGAAGTGTGAAATCGGCTTTTGAGAAGTTTTTCACTGTGGTCTTTTTGTTTCAGGTGGGGCGGGATGAGGACCTCCAGCGAGATTAGTTTATGATCTGATCTCACCAGTGAGGGGTATACTTCGGTGTTGAACATTTTGATCCCATGTTCGTGATGATGAGATCAAGTATGTTTTCACCTCTTGTGGGGATGGTGACTAGTTGTTCCATGGCATTTGAGTTTATGAACTCCAGGAATCTTTGGGTTAGAGTGTTCGGGCTTGAGTAGTGTTCCCAGTCTATATTAGGGTAGTTGAAGTCACCTAGTATGATGGTGTTTGGAGATACATTTATCCCTCCAATGTTTTCAGGAAGGCCATGTGAGGTTCCTGAGTTTGAGAGGGTGGCCTGTAACATGCTACAAATTGCAGAGCAGTCTTGCCTATGGTTAATTGCACATGGATGGTCTCAGATGCATCGTATGCGTTGCCACCAACCTTGAGGTGTGGGTGTCCTTTATGAATATGGACACCCTCCTTTCTTGGTGTTGTCCGGATTTTGGGGCGGAACGTATGATATGAGGTGAAACCTGTTAGTGCTGGGGTGCTCTCAGGAGCCTTGAACCAGGTTTCTGTCACAGCACAGACATCGATGTTCTCCATATTGCGAAGGGCCTCGAGTGCGTGCATCTTGAGATTGAGACTTCTGGCATTGAGCAGCATTACCCTTAGTTTTTTCCTTTTGGTGTTCTAGGGTGGTAGGTTTAGAATTTGAGCCTTGCCTAAAAAGGCACTATGGGGTGGCAAGAGCCTTTGCCAATATCCGAAGCCCAGGGTGACAGGTGCAAGCCGTCCCTGCGAAGCAGCGTGGCTTGTCCAGCATGTCATCCCAGGCAGACAGACATTGGATCCCCTTTGAATGACACCAGAATTTAAGCCAATTATTAAAGCTGATCATCTTATCACTGTATTGTGGCATCATTCTAGGTGAAGGTAGGATACTGCTCAAGGTCAGGGTCATACCTGCCTGGGCTACATAATCAGAGAGCTCCTCGGCGTCCCTTTTCATGTAGTCCAAGGAGGTACGTCTCAGGTCGTTGACACCAGCGTGGACAATGACTGAGTCGTGACTTGTACCTGCTGTTGAGAGACCTGAGTGCTTGCGTTATGTGGCGGATTCTAGCGCCCGACAGGCAGCTTACTGTGACCTTCTCCTTACTCAGTCTGGTGAGCGGGACGTCAGTGTGTCTGACTATGGAATCACCAATGACAAGTGTGTCTGGCATTTTGTTTGGCCTTAAGGGCTGTGACTGTTTGACACTCTGACTGTGTGGTCTATGTGTTGCATGTGTTGGGTCGTGAGGTGGTAGTTGTTTGGGTGTCTGCTTTGGTGGCCTCTGCTGTTTTGGTAAATTTTTGACCAGAGCCTCCGAGTATGTCTTTGTGTGAGTATGTGTATGATTTGAAGTTGTGATGGTACCATGTGTGACTGGGTATGTATTGTGTGTGGTTGCCTTCTCCTCCTGTCTGGTCTTGCCAGTCCTATGTTGAGAGAGCTCAGCCTCCAGTTTGGCCGTATAGTTGCATCTCTCGCATGTATTTGTGTTTTGTGGGAGAAGGAGAGGATTGTCTGTGTACATGAGGCAATTGTAACATTGCCTCAATATTCCCAGGTTCACCAGTTGAGCTGGAGAGGACACTAGCAACTGATCCTCGACATACTAGAAGTAGTAGATAAAGAACTTTCAAAGGACTCGGGGAAGTGGGGTTTGGGCTGGTGGGGTACTATCTATAATAAGAGTGCTTTATCAAGGTGCAAGTACTGTAGGAGTAAGTGCTAGGCTTTACAGATAGAGAATAGTCTACTTGGGAATCAAGTAGAGATGAACTTTTCAGTTATAGGATATGCTGGTTAGATCAGCAGTACAGTTTAGCGTGTTTTATAGCAGGGGCTGAAGGGAGCTAGGAATTGGCCCAAAACGACCAATGGACTACTAGTTTCTGGCTGAAACTTCACCAAATCGGACAAAAGGTCGCTCAGTGCTTCCCACTCCCACTGGTAAGCAAAGAAACTTCCTCCTTCCTAATAAGGCAATGGATCAGTAACAGGAACTAAAAACAAAGCCCAGGGATCAGCAACTCTGAAACTGGACTACTCTAGTTCAGTAAAGTGGGAAAACAAGAGATTTTTTGTTTTATTACAGAGATAAGGAAAAACAGACAGTAAATGCTATAAATGCTGTAAATCGGCTAGCGACTTTAGTGTGTAGCCTACAGAAACAATTTGCAACAATTAGTAACTTAAAGTGCAATAAACAGTGTAAAATGCAGAAATCACTTAAAGTAGCAGTAAAACAGGCGAAATGCAGTCGCTAGCTTAATAACAGTGGGAAAGCCACAAAAATACTTATATCTGGTAGAAAGTCACTCTTTAGCTCTCTGTTGCTTGGATCACTCTGCAGGCCACCACGAGGATCTGTGCAGAGTTGGTACAAGCTGGAAAACACGTGTTTAGCGTGTTTTATAGCAGGGGTGTGTAAGGAGCTAGCAATTGGTACAAAACGACCAATAGACTACTAGTTTCTAGCTGAAACTTCACCAATTCGGACAAAAGGCTGCTCAGTGCTTCCCACTCCCACTGGTAAGCAACGAAACTTCCCTCCTTCCTAATAAGGCAATGGATCAGTAACAGGAACTAAAAACAAAGCCCAGGGATCAGCAACTCTGAAACTGGACTACTCTAGTTCAGTAAGGTGGGAAAACAAGAGATTTTTTTTTTTTTTTTTTTTTTTACAGAGACAAGGAAAAAACAGACAGTAAATGCTATAAATGCTTTTAAGTGTCTAGCACACTTGAGAGTTTCAGCCTACAGGTAAAATTATGAAACCAATAACTTTTAAGAGTGCAAAACAGTTAATCAACACAAAAACAGTTTAAATAGAATGCAGAGCTGTATAAACAGGCTAAGATGCAGTCGCTAAGCAGTAAATATTCAAAAGCCAGAAAAAATACTTAAATCGGTTATAGCAAATACAGTTATAACAAATGCTCTGAAATATACTGTATATTTCCAATATGTTTGAGAAGGACAGTCAGAACACAAGAAGGTTCAGGCGAAGAAGAAAAAAAGTTTTGTTTTACTTTTGAAAAGGTAAAAAGGAGGAACAGAAGGCCTTATCAAATGTTCTCTCTGTATTAAGAAGAATGAGCTAATGACACTAGACTGGGAGGTGTGTCACAGTAGGGGCGGCAACTGCAAAGCCACCAAGTATAAGAGCAAGACACCAACAGGGAGGGAGGGTGGGACAAAATAGCCTAAGACAACAAGCTATGACAGTTTTTAAACAGAAAAGATTTCTGAAGATTCTGAATAGACAAAGTGCTTTATATATATTAAATTATAAAACAGTAATCTGTTAAAATAATCAAAAATACTTATATTTTGTAGCTCAGTTGCGGTCAAACAACTTCTCCAGCCTGCACCAAAGACCAGAACAACAACTTTTTTTACAAGAACACAAAAGAACCAGCCCCCACTAGCCAAGAGATAATTACACAGAGTAAATGTTTCAGTTTATACAATAGCCTAAGACAACAAGCTATGACAGTTTTTAAACAGAAAAGGATTTCTGAAGATTCTGAATAGACAAAGTGCTTTATATATATTAAATTATAAAACAGTAATCTGTTAAAATAATCAAAAATACTTATATTTTGTAGCTCAGTTGCGGTCAAACAACTTCTCCAGCCTGCACCAAAGACCAGAACAACAACTTTTTTTACAAGAACACAAAAGAACCAGCCCCCACTAGCCAAGAGATAATTACACAGAGTAAATGTTTCAGTTTATACAATAGCCTAAGACAACAAGCTATGACAGTTTTTAAACAGAAAAGGATTTCTGAAGATTCTGAATAGACAAAGTGCTTTATATATATTAAATTATAAAACAGTAATCTGTTAAAATAATCAAAAATACTTATATTTTGTAGCTCAGTTGCGGTCAAACAACTTCTCCAGCCTGCACCAAAGACCAGAACAACAACTTTTTTACAAGAACACAAAAGAACCAGCCCCACTAGCCAAGAGATAATTACACAGAGTAAATGTTTCAGTTTATACAATAGCCTAAGACAACAAGCTATGACAGTTTTAAACAGAAAAGATTTCTGAAGATTCTGAATAGACAAAGTGCTTTATATATATTAAATTATAAAACAGTAATCTGTTAAAATAATCAAAAATACTTATATTTTGTAGCTCAGTTGCGGTCAAACAACTTCTCCAGCCTGCACCAAAGACCAGAACAACAACTTTTTTACAGGAACACAAAAGAACCAGCCCCCACTAGCCAAGAGATAATTACACAGAGTAAATGTTTCAGTTTATACAATAGCCTAAGACAACAAGCTATGACAGTTTTAAACAGAAAAGATTTCTGAAGATTCTGAATAGACAAAGTGCTTTATATATATTAAATTATAAAAACAGTAATCTGTTAAAATAATCAAAAATACTTATATTTTGTAGCTCAGTTGCGGTCAAACAACTTCTCCAGCCTGCACCAAAGACCAGAACAACAACTTTTTTTACAAGAACACAAAAGAACCAGCCCCCACTAGCCAAGAGATAATTACACAGAGTAAATGTTTCAGTTTATACAATAGCCTAAGACAACAAGCTATGACAGTTTTAAACAGAAAAAGATTTCTGAAGATTCTGAATAGACAAAGTGCTTTATATATATTAAATTATAAAACAGTAATCTGTTAAAATAATCAAAAATACTTATATTTTGTAGCTCAGTTGCGGTCAAACAACTTCTCCAGCCTGCACCAAAGACCAGAACAACAACTTTTTTACAAGAACACAAAAGAACCAGCCCCCACTAGCCAAGAGATAATTACACAGAGTAAATGTTTCAGTTTATACAATAGCCTAAGACAACAAGCTATGACAGTTTTAAACAGAAAAAGATTTCTGAAGATTCTGAATAGACAAAGTGCTTTATATATATTAAATTATAAAACAGTAATCTGTTAAAATAATCAAAAATACTTATATTTTGTAGCTCAGTTGCGGTCAAACAACTTCTCCAGCCTGCACCAAAGACCAGAACAACAACTTTTTTACAAGAACACAAAAGAACCAGCCCCCACTAGCCAAGAGATAATTACACAGAGTAAATGTTTCAGTTTATACAATAGCCTAAGACAACAAGCTATGACAGTTTTAAACAGAAAAGATTTCTGAAGATTCTGAATAGACAAAGTGCTTTATATATATTAAATTATAAAACAGTAATCTGTTAAAATAATCAAAAATACTTATATTTTGTAGCTCAGTTGCGGTCAAACAACTTCTCCAGCCTGCACCAAAGACCAGAACAACAACTTTTTTACAAGAACACAAAAGAACCAGCCCCCACTAGCCAAGAGATAATTACACAGAGTAAATGTTTCAGTTTATACAATAGCCTAAGACAACAAGCTATGACAGTTTTAAACAGAAAAGATTTCTGAAGATTCTGAATAGACAAAGTGCTTTATATATATTAAATTATAAAACAGTAATCTGTTAAAATAATCAAAAATACTTATATTTTGTAGCTCAGTTATGGTCAAACAACTTCTCCAGCCTGCACCAAAGACCAGAACAACAACTTTTTTTTACAAGAACACAAAAGAACCAGCCCCCACTAGCCAAGAGATAATTACACAGAGTAAATGTTTCAGTTTATACAATAGCCTAAGACAACAAGCTATGACAGTTTTTAAACAGAAAAAGATTTCTGAAGATTCTGAATAGACAAAGTGCTTTATATATATTAAATTATAAAAACAGTAATCTGTTAAAATAATCAAAAAATACTTATATTTTGTAGCTCAGTTGCGGTCAAACAACTTCTCCAGCCTGCACCAAGAGAATTTGTCTTGTATCTTCTGAAATTGAATGAAGCCTGGCAATTAGGGGAAGTGGATTAGCCAAGCAGTCAGTTTCAGGGACTGCAGTGAAGGGGAGGTCCCCTGACGGGTGCGTCAGAAGGTCCGGAACTGGGTCCAGGATCCATGGATCTTCTAACAGATAATGGTGGAGAAATGGGAACCAAATCTGTCGAGGCCAGTTGGGGGCTATGAGAATAACAGTCCCTCCCAGCAATTTTGCTTTCTGTAAAAATCTGGGTATCAATGGGAAGGGTGGAAAAGCATAAAGGAGACCCGGGGGCTAATCGTGTAAAAGTGCATCTCTCGGGGGATGACCCGAAGGTAGTATTAGGGCAAAGTAGCTTCTGCATTTTGAATTGATGTGGCTGGCAAAGAGGTCACAGCAAGGCTGGCCCCATTTGCGGAACATCAACTCAGCAACCTGTTGTTTGAGAGAGACCACTCGTGAGGGAGTAATATCGCTCTGCTTAGCTTGTCCGCTATCACTTTGGATTTCCCCGGGATGTGCATTGCTAACAGAAAATGCTGGGATGACACAGCCCATTTCCAGACTCTGAGGGCTTCTCAACAAAGGGGGTAAGACTTGGTTCTGCCTTGCTTGTTCAAGTACCAGACTACTGACATGTTGTCCATCTGAATTGCAATAGTCCCTAGAGGGAGAGAATTCTGAAAGTACTGCAATGCCAGAAGTACTGCTCTCAACTATAGAACATTAATGTGCAGATGTGATTCTTGACCTGTCTATGCGCCTTGGGAAGTCTTTCCCTGAAAATGCCCCCCCCCCATCAGGGAAGCATCCGTGGTCACAGTGGCTACTCGGGGGGGGGGTCAACAAAGGGTCTTCTGATTGTGACATGAAGAGACGTCAGTCACCACTGAAGGTCTCTCTCGCAAGAATCCATGATGAAAATCATGTGGTGCATCAGAAGTTTCTGGTACGACCACTGAGCAGAGAAGAGCCATTGAAGAATTCGCATATGCATCCTTGCGGGTGGTATAGCCAGGATTACTGCTGCCATCACACCTAGCGCCTTCAAGACCTCTACTGCTGTAGCTTTGTTCGTTGACACCAGTGAGTTGATGTATTGTCGAAGTGAGACTCTTTCGATAGGAAGACATAGAGTGGTAGTTGAGGTATCTAACTCTGCTCCTATAAAAACGGTATGCTGCGATGGTGATAAGGCAGACTTTTCGAAGTTGATTGTAATGCCTAATTAATGGCAGAGTGTCAGAGTGTATCGTGTTGCCTGAGTCAACTGATGCCTGGTGGTAGCGGAGAGGAGCCAAACGTCTAGGTATGGAAACACCTGGAATCCTAGACGTGTCAGGTGAGCCGTGACCACTGCCATGCATTTGGTGAACACTCTGGGGGCTGTAGTGAGACCAAAGGGCAGGGCTCGAAACTGGTAATAACTGGCTCCCAGCTGGAAACGCAGATCATCTCTGGAGCATCTGTTCATCTTTATGTGATAGTACGCGTCCTTGAGATCTATGGAGCACATCCAATCGCCTTTCCCTAGGAAGGGAAGAATGGACTGAAGTGTGACCATTCGGAACTTCTCTTTCTTTATGAACTGGTTAAGTCTGCTGAGGTCCAAGATAGGTCTCCAGTCCCATTTTCTTTGGGACCAAAAAAAATCCTGAGAAAGTTCTGAATCCAACTTGGTCTGCTGGGACTGGTTGGATGACTCTTTTTTTCTAGCAATCCGTGGACCTCTACGATTGCTTGTTCCCTGAGATTGGGTGGAACATCTGGGATTCTCTTTACAGAAATGGGAGGGGAAGAGAACATTATGAAATATCCTATGGAAATTATGCTTTGTACCCATGCATCTGTTATATTTAGCCAGGCCTCTGGGTGCAAAGACAAGTGACCCCCAACTGTCTCCAGAACCTAACAGTCGGGCCCTCTTTCAGGGGCACTGGTAGGGTTGAGTGGAGAACTGACCCCTGTCACCCTGCTGCTGCGGACCCCCTCTGCCACGGGGGTGGCGTCTTCCGTTATAACCCCCTCCTCTGCCTCTAGAGGAGATTTCTCCATGTGTGTCCTGAAAGGCTGCCTGTGCTTTTTGGAACCACATTTTCTCTCCTCTAGGGCCCTTGGGGTAGGGCCGAGCAGGGGTAGAAAAATGGACTCCAATGGCAGATAAGGTCTTGCCTTCCTGCTCACACCTGGTTAAAGTTTCCTTAACTTTGGGCCCAAACAGTGATGAGTCATTGGATGGGGTGTTAATAAAGGAAGACTTAAAGGGTTCTGCAAAGGAACAGAGATGCATCCAGGCTTGTCTTCAAAGGGCAATGCCCGAACTAGCGGCTCTACTCGAACCATCAGCTGCGTAGGATATGAGATGCATGGACAAGTTTACCACTGAGTTTAGGGTAATGAGCTGGGCGCTGACTTTGTCGGCCACCCCTGCAGCTACCATACCCTGGAGAGTATCTCCTAGCTCTTTCAGGAGATCTCTTTGTAGTCTCGTAAAGTGGGTCAAGTAGTTCAGTGATCGCAGAGAAAAAGTCGCTGAACTAAACATGCATTTCCCATATCTATCCATGACCCTAGAATCTCTGTTAGGAGGATGGATAGATGTGGATGTCTCAGACACTTCCTTTTTGGTGGCTGCAGCTACCACCATGGCATCAACAGGCACTCCCTTTGTCAAAAATGGCTTGTCCACTGGGGCAGACATGAATTTATTGGGCTTGCGGGGAACAGGTTCCATGGCCTCTGGTGACTCCCATGCCTTACGAGAGATCAATTCCATGAGCTCATCGTAAGGCGGAAACACCCAAGAAGTGGAAGGTTGAGACCCAAAAGCCTTCAAGAGCACGGACTCGTCCTCAGTAGGGGTCTTGGACTGCCAATCTCCCCTCTGACTAAGGATTTCTAGTAGCGCAAAGGAGATATCCTCAGAGGGGGATTGAGGGGACCCTTCTGACTCATCCAAATCTGTGTCAGATGTCAAAGACTCCTGTGGGGAGTCTAAGTGCCTCCTCTTGCACAATCTTTTCCTGGGCACCTCCTCAGTGGGGAGATCTGGGGAGGTCTCAGAAGAGCAGGGGACGCCCTGTGGGGGTACTTGAGGCTCAGGGTCTCTACACTTAGAGAGACCAATAGATGAAGAAGCAGATACAGGAACTTGAGGGGAGAGGGAAGGCTGAACCGATGCTGATGTTATCTTAGGAGACAAAACTCTCCTCATAGCATCGACGGCATCATAGCTCTGATGAGGAGTGGACAGGTCTGAGAGTACCGTCCGATCCTCCCACACCGAAGCCATGGGCTCCGAGCCCGAGGTAGGAGCTGAGCTGATCCGAGCCGAAGCCCCGAGAGGAACAGTCGGCACCGACAAATCAGTTCGACTATCCTCCCCAGACCCGATGGGAGAGTGTCGGCTCCTAGAGTCCTCGGTCGGTGCCGAGGACATCTGAGTAGATGGAGCCGATAACACCGGTGTGGGTATCGGCTCCAAGGGTTCGACAATCATCGGTTCAGTTTCCTTCGGCTCCAAGAGTCCAGTATGTCTCGGAGGAGGAGCAGACAAATCTGCTCCATGGTCTTCGGCACAGACAAGCTGGTCGGGGCCGACAACAATTTGGCAAGTCCTGGTGCCTGTAAAAGCTTCCGCACTAGCCGATCCATGTTCAAATCTGAAAGGCTGACTGAAGACTTAGCAGAATGCACCGAAGGTGCTGACTGGAGCAGAGGAGAAGAAGGAATTTCAGAGACCGGCTCCAATACTGAGAGCTGGCTCCGAATCAATGGTACACTCAGTTCCGAGGTCTGTGGAAACAATGACCCTCCTCCTGAAATTTTTGTCTTTTTTGCTACTTTGTCTGAAGATTTGGATTTTGAGGATGTGTTAGTACCCTCATGGCTACTCAACACCTCAGAAAAAGAATGCTGTAGCAATCCCCTGTCTATTAACTTTCTCCTTCTCTCCAAGAGGACTCTTGAAGAAAAGGAATGGCAAATGCTGCAAGTGTCATGGAGGTGTTTAGCCCCCAGACAGCAGACACACTGAATGTGTCCGTCAGTGACGGACATTTTCTGCCCACAATCTGGGCATTTCTTGAATCCTGATTTAGGATGGGATTACCCCTTGTCATCCGACATAGTTAATGTAAAACAAACTAGTACAGAGCAAAACTAGATAGTAAAATCTTTACTACTTGTAAAGACCCACAAAGAAACTAAGCCCAATCTGGACACTATCTAATCAATTATAGTTTACAAATACAGGGCTAAAGAAACCCACAAAGAAAACCCTGACTAAGAAGATTAATAAATCTAAATAGGGCTAAATGCCCACACAAAACAACCTGCCAACAGGGCACTATCTATCCAGAGCTATAGAAACTATTTCTAAATAGGGCTAAAGGACCACACAAAACAACCTGCCAACAGGGCACTATCTATCCAGAGCTATAGAAACTATTATCAAATATTTAAACACTAATACACAACTATCCTCTAAAACAAAAAGAAAGATTTTTTATAAGAACTTAGTGTTTTTTTTTTTTTTTTTATCACAAATGGTCCGAGCTAGCTGGATCACCGAGATCTCTCTTGCCGCGGCAAACTAGATCTGAGGTAATTCCAGCAGTGCATTGTGGGATAAGGGGCTTGGTCTCGAGCTACTGGCAAACCTTGAGCTTTGCTATCGGCCGAGCCAAAGATCGCCTCGGAACCCATCAGTGAGAATAAACAGCGAGATTTAACAACTTCACATACAATATTTTTATATCGTAGGAGGATTCCACTGGCTAGTAACCATTCCGTTAACCTTGCGGTGCATTCTTTGCCTGGTTACTTAGTCTCTGCGTTCCACAAGCTAAGGGGATTATTTTAATTATCTTATTTGCACAGCGTTAACTGCTTGCATTTGATTTCGACTTTCTTTCTACGTAAGTCGTGACTAAAAGGGTCGCGTGTTTGCTAGTCCAAAGTTGTGCAAAAACAAATCAGCTCCACTGAACAACTCAGTAAAGGTTCACCCGGCGTCCTAAACAAGCTAGTTTAAGAATGCTTCATACTATGAAAGCTATTAAGAGACAGAAAAAAATCTATATGTAATGGACGTGTTCCTCAAAACTCTTAAAATCTCTTCGCCACAACCAATTTCACACAAAGCAGCTTTCTTAATCCGTTGTCCGCAATAAATAACACACTCACAATGATAAGCCAACCTTTCAGACGGGTATTTCTGAAATAGTTTACTATGTCACCTGGAAACCAAATGTACCTCTAATTATTTAAAATAACACAGGTACAAAGCCTCTGGTCTTCCGCCCATTTACCAACAACTTCAGTACCCAACGAACATTGCGTGAACTCTTTGTTTTGGTTACAAATCTGCGTCACCCATTGGCTATACAACTATCAGTCTTTTAAGATTTCCTCCAGTCAGCTGTTTGACCCTCCTCGCTTCAGTGAATGTAGCAGCAGCCATGTTGGTTTTACAAAAGAGTCAGAATAATGGACAGTAGTGTCAAACCGGCTGGGGCACCCAAAAAAGGGTCAGTCTAATAGAAGGAGGGCAGCCAAGGGCTGTTGTAATATCACGATATGAGTCGGCCATCCTCTGCGGGAGGCAGCAGTGGATTAGGCTCTGGAAAGGCGGCAGGGGGCAGCAGTGGTGGTGGCGGGGGCAAGCACGGAGGGGGCTCTGGGGCAGCTGCTGCTCTGTCTGCTGGCCCAGGGCCCACGCTGCCTGCACCCACTGCTTCAGCCCCCAGCCCGGCCACCACAGGTAGTGCGCTGCCTGCTCAGGCTGCTGAGCTAACGGCCTTATTCGAGTGCCCGGTGTGTTTCGACTATGTGCTGCCGCCCATCTTGCAGTGCCAGGCAGGCCACCTGGTCTGTAATCAGTGCCGTCAGAAGCTTAGCTGTTGCCCAACTTGTCGCGGCCCGCTCACTCCTAGTATACGGAATTTGGCCATGGAGAAGGTGGCCTCAACTTTACCCTTCCCTTGCAAGGTAAGAATCTGGTGGAGAGACGGCGTGCAAAGGAAATCACTTGCAGCTGCAGTGATTGTAGTTCGATGACAGTAATTGTTCGACTGTAGTAGCTGCTGGATGGAAGGCATCACAAGTATTTTGACTGGCACCTTAGTCTCAGCAGTTATGTGCTTTCATTGCTGCGGGTCTATTTCCGTTTTAGGTGTTAGGACTTTTCGTTGCTAGGAGTCTTTGTGCTATTAAGCTGAATGCGCAAAGTTGTACCCAGTTTACAGAGATGTCATACGTCTGGGATTGTTTTGTCGTTTTATTTGGTTTTATAAATATTAATGTGTCTATTAGATCAGTTTTTCAAGGGTGACCCTTGATGATCGCGTACATAAAAGTAATACATATATTAAAAAAATGTTCTTACATAGTTGACGAACAGAAGTGATGTGGTGCTAAGTTTTGTTGGATCTGTGAGGAATTCATTATTTGGCATGTAAGGTATTGTTTTGCATCTAGTCAAGTTTTATTAGCATGTTTGTGTGTGATCTTTGGGTGCGTTGTGTACGTTTGTATGTATACACTCACGTGTCACACCCAAACACACACGTATAAAGTTGTTTTGCTTCTTTAGTTTTATTTATGTTGTCTGTGCTATTGTCTTTGATGAGACTCCTTAGCACTGTCTTTATACTGCACTTTGGATAAGTAAAATTGTCCAAGAATGCCAGCTTTCACCTAATTGAGATACTGATTTATGCTATTTTACTTGCATAATGAATATTTTAAATGGTGTACTGTTCTGGTTGTTGAGGCTTATTATTTTGAACAGAGTAGTGTTTGATATTTCATATCCCAGAAGTGACCCAGGTGGTAGCTGGTCTCATGAAATGCCATACTGATCCAGTCTGTTTGTATCTGTAGTAGTGACTAAATTTTGGGTTAAGCTGTACCGAGTGACTTCTAGGCCACATTGGTTTGAATTTCTAGTGTTGTGTGGACTTGAGGATCTTTAGTGGGAAAAGGTGTGTCTGCTGATGTGGTGTTTTGTATTCTAGACTTCACTGACCATTGAGTAGTTCTAGGACTATATTGTTATTGGTACCTACTATGGTGCTTGAGGCTCATAGACTTGGAAGTATGGGTGATGCTTAGAGTGGCAGGAGTTGAGTACACTAAAATTCAGAAGATAGTTTATTCATTCAAAATATTGTGCTGTACTGTCAGTTTATGAAGAGATTAGGCACTAAGACTGTAGGCGATTACATTGGTATCCCAAGAAAATTTGTAGGGTTAATGAAGATTTGTGTGGCATAAAATGGTATAGATGCACAGATTTTGTTTGTATCCAGTGAGGCTTGTATATGCTACCCAGACTTGCTTGCCTGCTTATTTATGCATTAATTTATAATTGGGTAGGTTGTTTTTCAGGGTAGTCTAAGAAAGTAGTACCAAAAATACAACTGTATTGAAAGAATTTTGAAGTTGTGATAGGTATGCAACATTAGACATTAGGTAGAACTCTCAGTAAGACGTCAGATTTAGTATTCAGTAACAAAATTTGGTGCAAACTGTAGTGATTAGAAAATTGTTTCTTTTGGGTATGCAAATGGATGCGGACGTTGTGTTTATGTGAAATGAAGTATTGACTTTTTGTAGTAATTCCAAACTGGACCAAAACTGTTTTAAAGCAGCATGATTAAACAGCAGCGGCTACTGTAGGCGAGCCTTTTTTCTGCTTGTATTGTTTTTATTAGCTTGATGTCAATTTATCTCATACAGCTAAATGAAGACTTTGCCTTGAGTGATGTTTGAAGGATAATTCTGACATTTGATAGTCTTAATTGTTATTCTTTTATGTATGTTTTACTAGATAAGTAAGCTGTCCTGTCCTTTTTTTTTCTATTTGTTACCAAAGCTGGTGGTAGTCCAGAGGTAAATAAAAGTACATGAGGAATGGGATAGTTGGCATATGGCCCTCTATCACTCCACAATGATTTAATGGCTGTATCCAGTGAAGGAGTACCAAGTTTTCTATTTGTTTATTATGTTTGGGACTCCGTTTGAGTTGCCAAGAGGGGCAGGTTTATTACCCAGTGTCATACCTCTCAACCTGTTAGAGCAAGAAATCTGGACAAAGCCATAAATGATGAGGGGACAAAGGAACAAAAAGATGGACCATTTTAAATATAGCTCTTAAACTTAAAAAGTTAATAGAACAGCAAATTTGGATTAGCATGAATTTTCCGAAGGGTATAAAGTCTGAAACTCAAATGTTTGTCATTATTTTCGGACCTCAGTCTTCAAAGATTTGCCAAGTATTTGCCAAAAACACAATTTTATATAAAAAAGTGGCCAAAAGTATGAGGCAAAAATCTGAACATTCTGCAAAGGTTTGTACAATTGAGATATATGCCCAGTGTCTCCCAAAGCTCTGGAATAAACTTTCCCTTCAGGTTGAGCAGTGCAATTTACTGTCTTCCTTTAAACATCACCTAGATTACTGGATACGTAGCCACAAATTTAGTCCAGTACTGACTGGTATGACCCTCATAGAGAAAAGTGTGGCATGTGGCAGGGTACTTACAAGGCTTAGTGGCCTTGTAACATTTGTGAAATCTCTTATGAGTGATACTCAGAGAAACCTGTTCCAGCAATCATTTGACAGACACACATTAAAAGACTGTAGATTTTTTTCCTGCATTTAAAATGGTCTGTTTTATCCCCAAGTGTGAAGAGTCTAAGAATTTGTGCAGCACTTTCACAAATCTTCTGTGAAAAAAAGAGGACATTAAAGACATAGTTGGAATGTTTGTGGGAGAGTTATAGCAGGATTCTTAGAGGGTGGAAGTTGCTGGAGGTTGTTCAGCTCACTTGACACTTTGAATTCTTCTCCCCAGTTGTAAAAGAAGTAGCTGCTTATTTGCGTCGAGTGGATGGCTTGGACATCAGGAGATGAGCAGCCAGATCAGGTAATTTTGTAAACCTACTTTTAAGCAGGTTTAAAGGTGGAGTATAAGGGTGAAGAAAGAAGACGCAATGGTTTTAATGAGCAGATAGTGCTGTGAATTAGTGTGATCCGGGACAACTGAGTGATAGATACTCAGTACTCATAGGAAGGACAAAAATTGCAGACCAGACAATAGTAGCATCAGCTGTAGGGATGAAAAAAACGTGTGTGGCATACAAAATTTGTTTACTTTTGAGTGTATGCCCAATGTGGGTCATCTACTATCTCTAAAACTCTGACGTTTAGTCACAACTCTGTGTAACTTTTGGCTTTCAGCATCCTTGAAAAATAAATATTAGTGATTCCAGCCTTGTTTGTGGAGGAAATCCCTCAGTATTTCTCCTGTCTTTTTGTTTATATGTATGCATTTGGTCTTGCTGAATGTTACTGTAATGTTCCTTCCATTTCAGTAGTTACTGTTTATTTTGTGTGCCTTCTGGCCTGGATTGTGGCTTAGAAAGGATTGTTTATTTGGATAGCATGATGGCAGTTCAGTTGAAGGTGTTCAGGGAGGATGACAAAATGCAAATGTGGGTGCTGATTTTCATATTAAGAAAAGTCAGTAAAGTGCACAATAGTGGAGAAAACATGAGTGAGAGCAGATTGTGTCTGAAGAGCAAAGCTGTAAGGCTGCAAAGAGGTACAGTTGATGATGTATTGTGGATGGATATAGTGCAGGGATTACTAGTTAGGGCAGAATAATGATAAGAGACTGAAACTGAGGATGAACCAACAGGAATTGTCACTGACTGAATGGTGTGCTTCTGAAGACTTGTTTTTCAGTGGAAAATTTCTGCATTATTTTGTTTGTTTGATTGGAAATGTCTAAATGAGCAGTGCTCATTTTCGGTGGGAGAGGCTTCAGGAATAGCTGTCAAACAGACGTGTATTTTAAGAACAGTTAATGAATATGATTCAGTGTATTGTGAAAAATTAAAGAATAGTAACTAGCAAAAATGAACTGTGGGATAATAAGTCATAGGGAGCATGAGTCAAGTTAATTCCTTGTTATAAAACAAATACTGATGAGAACTGCCAGGGTGCATGAGAAGCAGGTAAGGTACATACTGAGCATAGTGATTATCGGAGAGAGAGAGAGAGAGAGAAGTCACCGGTCTTTCTTGGTGTTAGCTAACAGGGGTACATTTGTAAGAGTAGTAATTCATAGTTGAGCATGTAGCATTTGCAGAATAAAGTTTGAAGATTTGATTTTTGTGCCTTCAGTAAACGTGACTGCTGTAATCCATTGTTAGTATATTCCTGTGTGTGCACATATATGTCTGTATATATGTATATTTTTATAGGAGCCCTTATAAGCAAAACCCTCCATAGTCTGTCTGTTATGTCGACAGGTGTGTGAAATTGTCCAACTTCCAACCCTGGGGATTGTCAGTTTAAGAATTAGTATATTTTATTTATTTATTTATTTCCAGTTTGATTACCGGGGAAGTCCACTGGGCCAGAACGTACCCATTTTCAGTGGAGGCCCGGGGAGAAAAGCTCCAAAAGCAATGCGAATACAATCCAAGTTACATAGTGTTGAAGGTAAAAAAAAATACATGTGTGATTACATTCATACAGTTAGTAAAAAAGCAAATGCACACAGTATACCTCAAAAACATCATTAAGGAAGGTAGATAAAATAGATTTTCAGTCGTTTCCCTTCAGAGCAGCAAGTTTCAACTGTCTGTAATGAAGAGATCTGAGGTTACATGATATTTACAATATTTACATACAAGGAGTAGAGAGAGAGAATTACTTAAACTGAGAAGTAGCTTAAGTTTGATTTAGTAGCAATGGAAAAATAATAGTTTTAGGGTAGTGTGAAGTGAAAGGATATAGAGGGTTCATAAGGGTAGTTATTTAAATTTAAGTGGGATGAAAGCAGGAACACTTATGTTTAGAGGACAGGTAAGAGAAAAGTTGGGTTTTGAAGGATTCGGAGTTAGATGTTGTTCTAAGTGAAGGAGGGAGAGAGTTCCATTTCCTGCCAAGAGAGTAGGTGAGAAGGAGTTGGCCAGCAGGGCGATTGGGTTTGTGGATGGCGATTAAATTTTGGTGCTCAGATCTTAGAGATCTATTTGGGATGTATGGAGGAAGGATGTTTAAGGCTGGGCATTTATCAGGGTAGAATATTTTGTGAGCAGTGGTTAGTTGGAGATAGTCTAGGTAGTTAGAGAGTTCTAGCCAGTTCAGAGTTTGTAGGGAAAGGCAATGGTAAGTAGAGGTTTTAGATTTGGTTGCAAATTTAGAGATTTTATAATAGCAGATTTCGAGTTTAGAGGAGTTAGAAGAAGACAGGTTAGTAAGGAGTGGGGCTCCATATAGTAGAGATGGTAGAAGATAGGTAATTGCTAAGGCATGCCTAGAGGAGTTGGAGAGAAAGCAGTTGTTCCTATAGAGCATACCTAGCTTTTGGTGGGTTTTCTTTGTTTTGTTGTATGTGGTTATCAAATTTAAGGTGCTCGTCTATGGTGATACCAAGGAGTTTTGCAGATGAGACCACCTCTATGGTAGAGTTGGTTTGGCTTATGATTTTGAAAGCATTTTTTGTCGAAAGTGAAAGCCCTGGAGAGAGGGAAAAGAAGAATTTTAGATTTATTAGAGTTGAGAGAGAGATGAGTTTGGTGCATCCAGTTCTCAGTAGTGGAAAAAGCTATTTGGGTTTTTGTCAGTAGTTCAGGAAGGTTAGAGGCGGCACAGACTAAGGTAGAGTCATCAGCGTATTGGATAACTGTTGTGTCTGGGATGGCAGAATGTAGGTTATTTATGAAGATGTTGAAAAGCATGGGTCCAAGGATGGACCCCTTGGGAACGCCAGTGGGTGTAGGTAAGAAGGAGGAGGTAGAGTTTTTCCATCTGACAGCTTGAGATCTGGAGAACCATGATAGAGCATCGGGGGGAGAGATGAAGGTTGGATAGATGAAAGAGAAGGTGTTTGTGAGAGATGGTGTCAAAGGCTTTAGAAATATCTAGCAGTACAGTGGAAACTAGTAATCCAGAATCCCTGGCTTGATTGACTGTTTGGTTTGTTTGTAAAGATCTACAGAAATTAGTGTAAACTTCAGTAGGTGGACACCAAAACAGACAGACTACAAAAGTAAAAAAAAAAAAATAATAATAAAATAAATAAAATTACACATTAATGAGCATGCTCAAACAAAAACTCGGACCAAGCAAAAGAAAGCTACTGTTTTCAGCAGGGGGAAGCCCCCCTGCATCCCCCCAACTGGGGAGAAGAATTCAAAGTGTCAAGTGAGCTGAACAACCTCCAAAAAACTGAAGGATGTGTAATTAGCAGGGAGTTTGGGGGGGATGCAGGGGGGGTCTTCCCCCTGCTGAAAACAGTAGCTTTCTTTTGCTTGGTCCGAGTTATTGTTTGAGCATGCTCATTAATGTATAATTTTATTTATTTTATTTATTTATTTATTTTTTGCTTTTGTAGTCTGTCTGTTTTGGTGTCCACTTACTGAAGTTTACACTAATTTCTGTAGATCTTTGCAAGGGAGTGTGAGCATGTATGTGTGGGTCTCTCCTGCTTTTTTGTCGAATGTACTTTTTGTCATAAGCACATGGGGTGTTGTGTAATGTCACATGTACAGATAGCTGAGGTGTGCAAATGTTGAAGGTGTGTGTTGTAAAGACAGGTGAGAGGGGGTGAGTGTGTTTGGGAGTTAGGGTCATGGCCCAGGATAAGTGAAGGATGGGTGTTTGTACGTTTCTGTGTGTGTGTGTATTTTAGAGTTAGGGTCAGGGTTTGGTAAGGGGATCGATGTAGTGTTTTTAGTGCAAATGTGTGCTTGCGTGAGCGAGTACATCAAGCAGTGTTACAGGAAAGTTTTTTTTATTAAGTTAAGGTGAAGTGTTAGGATTGGGGGAAGGGGCAGCATTAGGGTTAGCAGCCATTACTAAAGTGGTACTAATCACCCTGATTTCCTCTTTCAGTCTGACTCTTTTTAGAATGCACATTTGAGCAGATTTCAGAAACAAATGCTTTGTCTCCCAGCTAGGCTGTCCTTTAACCTTTAAACAACATACTGAATATTTTGTGCAAAATTTGCTTAAACAGCTAAAATATTTATCTAAGATCTACAGCCTTTTTACCAGAAAATTAAACAAGTACCATAGAGCTCCCTTTTGCTTAAACTATTGGTAAAAGCTCTGTTTGCCACAGCACGTGTTGGTCCCCATCACTGATTGTGCCTCCCTTACTTTCAAGCTGCTGTACTTTGGTTACTGTCCCCATTTAACCCATAAGTTTTAAATGAAATTCTGCAGACGTGCACTTCTCAAGATAGGGTGCATTGCATTTGATAGGCTATTCTTCAGTTTAAACCAGAGGAAAGCTTTAAAAAAATTGTTCTCACTAAGTGGAATACCCTTCCTGCAGACTTGCATAACAAAGCTAATTAAGTCAGCTCTAGATCCGTACAGAATTTACACCTGTTTAAAAGTCTGTGAGTGCCAGTGCTATAAGAAAGACAGCCAAGTGTCTTGGCTAAACTTGAATTATTGTACTTGATGACATCAGGTGTAAATAATGCCTCCTCAAAAGCTCATCTACTGGTCTGCTTGATGTACTTGTCTTGTGGGAAATTTCTGCACTTGGTGGTATGTCTGTGTACGTATGATACGTATATAATATTTATGTATATACACACGTATATTTGTTTTTCAGTATGAAGTATGGTATTATGCAGGTACTTTTTCATGTGTAATCACTTAGTCACTTAGAATAATGACAACGGCATTACATAAACACAGTATTGAATCAATTTCGTATTGTCTGGTGTGGATTGTGGATGTAAAGAGTCCTTGGCTCAGTCCAGTTGTGTTTTTTTTTTTTTTTTTGTAGTTACTCTTGTAGTAAGTCATGGGTTTTTTAAAATCTTGAGATAAAAAGCAAATCTAGGATTGTATGGCATTGGACGTGTGCAGTAGTTTACAGTTAAAAACAGAAACATTTTTGGTACTTGCGTATTATCGCAACCAGATTTTCGTGGTTGCAAAATTCGCGTACTGGAATCGAAATGAGTGCAATAAACACTGTAAGGTGTTATTGTAAGTCGTTACTGCTAAAAAATAAGTTTGAATTACCTTCAGGATGAAAAATAACTGAAAAATTCCACTTCCTGTTTTGCATGCATTACACACGTGTGGCGTGAATTGTCAAGGCTGCTCTCTTATCGAAGAAAGGAATGTTTTCACTGTGAGGAATGAATCCTAACAATTTGAAGACTGACAAGAATCATGCTTTTGGTAAACTATTTATTTCTGACTCATGCTTGAATATAACCCTTTCGATGAGAAACTTGCAGTAAGTGATGCTTTTCTAAAGGGAGGTGGATTATGTGTACAGCTTATTCTGGGGCTGTTTTTCATGGAAGAAGTTGGCATTAGTAGTTTGGTTCGGTTTTCTGCTGGTGGCATGTTCAGACAGGATATTGGTAGATATGTGGGTGAATCACTGAGCATTTCTAGCAACTCTTGGTAGTTGGTGGAACTGCTTGCTGTGAGTAAACATCTTCAGATTTGCCGAACTGTATATGAAGTGGCATAATGTTTAACTCCCTTGTCCCAGGAGTCCCTCGGGAGAAAGGCAGCAGTCCCTGAGCAGTCAATGTCCCCTTACTCACTACTTGCAGCAGCAATCAGCTTGGGTTTTGATGACTACTGGCCATGAACATTCCGATGGTCTATTCCTCAATAACTTGCCTTTGCTGCGCTTGTAATCAGCAAGGAAGTATTTGTGATGCGGTGTAGCAGTGTGGAGTTCGCCGCAAAAGTGAGACATAGCAGGTAGGAGTCGAAATATTTACAGTTATTCCTCTCCCTGCCTCATATCGTGTGCGGCACATTATTACTTACTTACACTCCCCTTTCCAGTTTAATAAACCAGTTTTCTCAGAAACATTACAAATTACGTGAGTTCGAAAATCTGGTTGCGATAATACGTAAGTACCACAGTTTGAGTGGGATGATTGAGCTGCCAGCTTCCTGAAGTCTGAGACGGTACTCAATATCTCTTCCACTTGGTTAATGAATACATGGAAGAGTAAAGGGCCATGCACAATGAATACATGGAAGAGTAAAGGGCCATGCACTAACTCCATTGGAATACCTTGGGTCAGTGGTATGGCAGAAGAGATTGCAAATCATAATTCTTTGTGAAAGATTACATCCTACCTTGAGGGTTGTAAGTGCATCACCTGCTGGCACTGAGGGAAAAGAGTGGTTATGAGGCAGGAAATGTCATCAGGCAGTGATTTTTGACTTTATCAGATACCCTAGGTGTGATAACGGTGATCAGGCAGTCTTCGAACAGTTCAGCTGCATGTGGAGATACTGTAGTCAAGTAAGTGTCTGTCTTTGTCACGACTAGAAGTAAAGTCAGAATGTATGCTTAGTATTGCTAGATAACAGTGCTGTTATTCATGAGAGGTTGTAGGGAGGATCTAAATCCGTTGTTCTGGAATTTTTAGAAGTAGGAGATGACAGGAAGACAATTTTGGGGTGATTGAGGTACTTCCATTGTTATGTGGAGATAACATAAGTACCTGTTTCCAGGTTGTGGCTACCTCTTTTTCTTTGGTTAAATGTTTGTGAGTATTGTAACAGGGTAGGCTATTTTTGTTTAAACACTTTTACTGAATTATCACTTGTGATGTAGACAAATTTACATTTATGCAAAAGTAATTGCATTGTATTTAATCAACATTAACAAACGTTATATTTCACATATATTCTTGTATGTCATATAACCTAAGCAGCATTACATAAATTATTGAATTTATGCCCCTTTTGTAAACAAGAAACATCTTTATTAAATCATCACTTACGACGTAAGCAACCATGCATTTATATAAATGAAAATGAACCACACCAACAGTGTCCTGGCTACAAGCGTTTTATATCGCAAACCATACTGACACACCCATTTGCAAACATTGTACATCAGTTATAATCTACCCAATCATTTTCAGTTAAGCATTACATAGCTCATTCAAGTGCTGCCTTCTTTTAAACCTTATTCTTCCCCTGTATGTATTGTTCCCACAGTTACCATTTTTCCTATGTAGTTTGCTCCTACCCTTTTCTAAAGATCTCTGTTCCAGTTGTTTTATCTCTGTTTATTATATTCACTACCTCTAATGTAGTTGGTTTAGATTTTCCTTTCCATTTTCAAGTAACTGCTTTTTTGGTAGCCACCATAGTTAGACACAGCGAGGCCTTACCATGTCTAGCCAGTCACAGTTCTGTATCATAACTCAGAAGTCATCTCCCTCATCAAACCAATCCGCCCACCCATTATTTCCAGCAGTGCATCCCACTGGGAATCCTTAAAGTCCGCCAACCCACCGCAGTCCCAGAAAATTTGTTCCCCAAGTACCTCTTTATTCCCTGTCGCACCTCCAACATTTGCTGTCTTATCTGAGGAAAAAGTCTCTGGAGTCTACTTGGGATATAAAGATATCTATGTAAACATTTTCAAGCAAATATCCCTAAATCTTCTAGATTTTGTTTGTTATTTGGGAGACATACATCTCTCATTGTTTCTTTGTGAATTGCTTATCCAATCTCTTCCCAATCCTTTCTGGCCTCTTCTGATTCTTGTAGTTATCATGGAATATTTTATATGCTCTACTAGTTATTCATTTTTTTTATGGGAAATTCGATTCTAGATTCTGCTAAAAACTCTACCAGTGCTGTTTTTTTCATTTAGGACCCCCCCTATTTCTTTCTCTTTGCTATACTCTTTTATCAATTTCTGATGGGGAAGGCAGTCTGTAACCGGCAGTCCAAATTCATTCTTGGCCTCTTCCCATTCTATTACATTTCCCTCTCTATAATTATTTGCTCTCAAAACATTGGTTCCTTTGCCAGCTTTCTCCAATAAATTCCAGCTTCCTATTGTCTGTATCCCTAATTGCAGTCATCTCTATCGGCAGAATCTCCTTTCTCCATTCCCATGTTGGTTTAGTTCTTAGGAAACTTTATAGATATAATATTCTGTACGACTATTGTTCTTCTTAAAGGCCTGCATCCAAAATCCCAGTCTCTCCTTGTTTCTTGAGCCCCCCAATTTCAAAATAATCCCTTTCCACTTTAAATTATAGTTTTCAATTTGTCCTGTGTATAGGAGGAGCCTTAACTGTGTAACTTTGAAATACCCCATTCAGAGTGGGTAATCTCAGTCTGCCCCCTTCTAATGAAATAATCAGTTTATCCCACTTGACTTTTGCTATTTCCCCTCCCAGATAAAGTCCTTGAGCTCTTTATTAATTGCTGTCCACAACTTTTCCTCTGGTTTATTAAAAACATGCCTGACCTGTGCGTAAGACTAAATGGACTAAAAAGATTTTGACTGCTTACTATCCATAGCCATGTAACAAAGCTTCCATTTTTTCAGTTTTTGTATAGTCTTTTGTTTAGTCTCTTCCCACATATCCTTAGCAGCCACACCAGAAACATTTTTAATCCTTACTCCTAAATATTTCATTATATCATGTCTCAATAAATTCTGATATTGCTGAACCAATTTGTGTGTAGGTACATAATTTACCCCCATTGCCTTTGTTTTAGCTTCATTAATTTTGTGTCCCGAAAATATTTGAAACAGTCTCAAAATGTTCCACAACACTGTAATGTCTCTTTCTAGTTTTGTCACATATAAAATATCATCCGCAAGTAGAGCCAGCTTTTCTTGACTACCATACCAATTATATCCTTGAATTTCTGAGTCCCTTATTTTCTTTGCCAGTGGTTCTAAATGTAATGCATATAACAAAGGGGAAAGAGGACAACCCTGCCTGGTTCCTCTGCTCCAGCAGAAATTATCAAAGAGAACCCTACCCACTTTAAGTTTTTCCTTCGATCCCTCATATAGTAACAGGGTAGGCTGTTGACCTAGTTGCAGATTCAACATTTTGTTTCTGTGGGGACATTTCAGTAGACAGATCCAAGTTTCAGTTTATAAAAAAGTTTGTCTTGTAAGGAGTAATCTTAACATGATAGTAGGATACTAGTATTGTGGTGGTGAAATAATGGTCTCTTGATAGTCTTTAGAAAATTCACTTCAGCAAGGTGCTTCTAAAGTGTCGTCCAGTGTAAGGGATGGCAGTATCCTCTTGGTCTAGTTGAATAAATGGGGAAGGGGTTGGCTAAGAGTTAGGAACCAATCAGTGGTATTTCATAAAGTTTTAAATTTTTTAAGAGAATTATTTCTGATAATCCAGACCGTAGTTCCTTTTACTAGAGAGTATAAAAACTTAAATCTAGTTTTTAGCCTCGCAGATCAGAATCCAGTTTTGTTCAGTAGCTATCCTCTCAAGTGGTCTTAAGTGATGTAATTGTTTTAATTTCTTTGGAGTGATCCAAATAGAGTTTTTGTTTTTCTTTCTGAAATAGAGCCATACTTTGGAAGAATCCTCAGAAAGATACAGTTGCCAGGTGTAGATGTAAAGATTATAGGTTAGATTCCTAAATGTTAGTGTAACCTTTGAATAACTAGACAGCACAGGCATTGTGTTAGGACTCTTCTTGAATTCAGAAAGTGTACACTTAGTGCTTAAGTGTATTGGTAACTTTTAAAAATCTGGTATCATGGCTAACATCCTCACAACCTGTGTATTTTAAATTTGCAGTGAGAGAAATGGATTGTGCAGGTCTACTTCAATTAGTCTAACATCTATTCGTCGACCCCTTTCTGTTGAAGTTACGCTTCAGCAAAAGGACTTTTTATCGAAACTTTTCCCAGGGAAAAGCAACTGTAGGCCACTGTCTGCAGTTTGCCCCTTTCCCCACTGTAGTGCTATCGCAGATTTGGTATATTTAGTTAGGGGTGTGTGGGGGGGGGGGAGTCCATTTGCTGATGTATAACTTCAGCAAAAAGGGGTTGATGAATAGGTGTGTGTTTAGTGAGTTCGGCTAACTGATGTAGACCTGGATTGTGCAGTGCTGAATGACAGTACTGATCATTGACTAGCTTCCATTTGGTGTTCATATCACTTAACATGATGAGCTCAGATTTTACATTGGGAGATTAGCTAGTGCAGAGTCTGTTCCAACAGCTGAAACATGGGAGCCGGGGGGGGGGGCATGGATATAGGAAATGGAAAATAATTTGATTCTTAACCTGGATAAGAATGTAATTCTTCTGCATACATTTTGGGATTTTCATGTCAGGTGAGGAACAGGTAAGGTTGGAGCATTGCAAAAATAACTACCTTATTTCTTGTCACCGCAGGGGGCCATACCTTTCTTGATCGGTTTCTCTCTTCTTTCTGCCAACCAAGTATTAGACCAAACTATGTTAAGAAGGAAGAATATTGCTTCCACTTTTTAGAGGTGCTTATTTCTCCCCACTTCAAATTATTCTGTATTGGTGTAAGACCTTTTGAAGCTTGACCAGATGATAGAAGTATAGTCAAAACAGTATTGTGTGTGTGTGTGTGTGTGTGTGTGTGTGTGTGTGTGTGTGTGTGTGTGTGTGTGTGTGTCCAGGTTGGGTGGATGCTTTTGAAGAGTGAACTAGATGATGAATAAGATGCAACATTGTAAGAACAGTTGTAGCTAGGGTTTGTCTATCATTGGATAAATTAGTACTTCACTTTGCCCATTGTCTGGGTTAGCCAGTTGGTGGTGTAACAATTGTCTCTAGGTGATTTAGCCATGTTGACTAAGGTCTCCGAAATGGGTATGGGTATTTGCTGGTGCTATGTTTGTTGGGTCCCTGGCATAGGCTGAAGTAGGCCAGGTCCTCATGCTAATGGTGGGAGGGGTGTACATACCCCTTTTGTCCAGTGTATGCTGCCATAAAGCCCAGCTACCCTGGGTCATTAAGCTGCTGGCCAGCCAGTATCTGGCTGCCCAGCTTGGTTTACCTGAAATAGCTGTGCTGAGCAAAAGTTATTGGTAAAACCAATCAACCTGCCAAACAGGAACTAATGATTGCTACACTGAATGTAGGTTCACTGACAAGACATAGCTTGGAAGTGGAGGACATGATAAGGAGGAGGCTGGTCATAATGTGTATCCAGGAGACGATGGAAGGGGAGTGCAGCAAAGACACTGCACTTGGGATCCAGAATTTGCCACTCAACATGACAGACTTGAAATGGTGTGGGAATTGTGGTGAGGGAGAGGCTTCAGAAGACTGTGAGGGATGTCTTCAGAATTAGCGATTGACTCTTGACAATCCGACTCCATTGTAAGGATAGGGCACTATTTGTAATCTCAGCCTGTGCCCCATAGCTGGGTTCAAAGTGAGGAAGAGTGTGCTTTCATACAGCTGCTGCAGAACCTGCTAGATAAATCAGGACAACATGAATTGTTGTTGATAATGAGTGATCTAAATGCACGTATCAGGAGAGATGGAACAGGTATGAGGACCGGGTTGGGCAACGGGAATAAAGGAGAGAAGAGGACATTGTAGACGTCTGAATGGCAAATGGATTGGTGGTGGCTTGCACATGGTTCAGCAACAGAGACTTTCACAGGATTATGTACAAGAGTGACTAGTGTGCAACTCTGGTAGACTTCCTGCTAATAAGGAAAGGGCACTGGAGTAGAGTGGTCGGTGATTGCTAAGTCATCCCCAGTGAAACAGCTGGAAGCATATTCTTGGTGTAAACCCTCAAATTTGGGAAACCTTCAAGACTGACGAGCATAAGGAGCTAATCTGTGTATAGCAACGTTTGATAATGAATGTGTTTAGTATGTATAGGTTTTGGCTAATACATGTTGCGTATTATGGGAAGTGTTCAAAAACAGAATCCCCTTTAGTGTAATGTTTTCTAAATGTTAATGTACTGTTAATTTTAAAAAATGTAATCATAACTGTTCGATGAAATTTTTTAATGGAAAGTAACGGCATATTAATCCACTTTTTTTCTTCAAGCATATTAGAGTAGCACTTTGATATAAATTGAGAGTGAGAAGACAAGGCAAAAAAAAAAGACATTGATGTCACATACTTTATTTTTTCAGCCAGTTCCTTAAGCAGACCAGACTATTTACATTAGTTCAAGGGATGCTCTTTTTTTTTTTTTTTTTTATTATAATCGACAACATATCCAGACACCGAAAACGAGTGTTCACAAGGGAGAAGTGGCTGGGGGTGCTGAATATTTTATGGCTGACTTAGCCAGGACTGGGTAGTTGCTTCCGCCACTGCAGTGGATCGCAGTCAGTGTGAATTTGTTTTTCAAGTCTGTATCGCTCAACAATTGCATTCTCCGAGTTGGAGAGAGGCTTCTCTTCAGAGTTTGATGAAAGTTCATGCATACACATTCTCTTTGTGGGCGGTTCTTCTTCTGGTTGGTGATTACAATGTTTGTCAGAATGTTCCCAAGAACTTCTAGCTCTTGCTAAGCCTGGAGTCTTTTGTCCTTTTGCAAGCATTTAAGCTTTTTGAAACGTGGGTTCACTGCAGTCACGATTACTAACAACAAAAGGTTGAGGTTCAGTTTGCGTTGTTCTAGATGTGTTAAAAATGGTTCTTTGAAACATATGCTGCCAGCAGGGTCATCATCAGATACTACCATTTCGACTTCAAGGTGGCAGAGGGTTGTAACTTATCATTGAGCAGGAACCATACTGCTCTTTGCCAATTTTGTTTTGTAGAATAGTGACGGATTGAGAACATTTTGTACCAGACAGTTGCTCCCACTCTGTCTCCATTGGTAGAGTGATCCTGTGTTTACGGCCTGGCTGCCCTAGAGTTTTTAGCACAGCTTCTTTGTTTAGAAGTCGTTCAGTCATCTGAAGAGATGAATTCCAACGCGTGGGAACATCCTGTATTAAAAACCAAAAAATTGGAGTAAAGTCCAGTAGAAAACACAAAATAACAATGATTCTGGATTAAAATGAAAGGCATCGCAGGAAACTCCTGGATAATGTTCAAACACAGACTCCTTTATTGAATAAACGCCACAACAAGGGGAAAGAAACAATCGTTTTTTTCTGAGTGTCCCTCAGACCTCTTCAGGTAAAACAAATGATAGAATACTGTTGAACCCCTTTGTATACTTTCAGTTAATTGATTAATTGGAAAAATAATTATTTAAAGGCATAGTGTAACCACCCTTTAAAAAACATGATAAATACATTTTAAAATAAAAAAAATAATAATAGATTAGAGATGCACTTACTAATGGAACCATAAATTCTTAATGTGTAAAAATATATTGATGTAAGTAAGTATATAAAACTGAAGTGTATAAAATATATTTAAATATTTATACATGTGTAATAAAATATATACAGTGTGTAAAAAAAAAAAAAAAAAAAAAAAAAAAGTCTTTGGACATACTATAAAATTGGTAGATCAAAGTTTGGCTGACCTGAGTTTTAACAAAGGAACTAAAGAAATATTGTCATTCAGATCTGGAGGTTTGTTAGTTTCAAGTACAATCTGCCAAAATGTTTCTCTATATTCCCTCCCTCAAATAATTGGGAACAGTTTCAATCACAAAGAAGGAATAGTTGGCTTTGGGACTGGTTAGTGTATGCCTAAACAGTGCATTACTATTATTTATTTTATTTACATCATTAATGTGTTCATAAATCCTTTGTTTTAATTGCCTTTCAGTTTTTCTAATATAGAAGCCTTCACAGGCACCACAGGTAACTAGGTAAACAAGACCCTGGGAAATGCAGTTGGAATAAGTACGTGCTTTTAGTAATTTCTGCCTGGCAGTAACCAAGACTTGTTCCTTTTGTGCAATATAGACACACCGTGTACATGCCTCACGTTTAAAAGCACCTTTCCTTTTATGTGAATAAACATTAAAATTGCTGGCGTGTTCCAATACACTTTTAATATGTTGTCCTCTCCTGAAGACAACTTTGACAGATTTATCCTTCAGGTTAGGAAGGTCAGTAAATTTTGAATATCTACCCCATTCTTTTTCAACTATGTTTTTTATCTGGTATGCATTTGCACTAAAACAAATGCTTTACTATAATCCAAATCTTTCTGTACAGATGTAACTTTCTTATTATTGAAAATATCACCAATACCCAAAACCAGACTGTACTTCCTGCTTTGGGTAACTTCCTTTCTTATGTTAGAAGTAAGCTCACTAGGATAACCTCGCTCCAAAAATGTGCTTCCAACTTAATACATTCGTTTTCATAATCCATATCTAAAGATGTAATCTGACAAACATGTACATACTGTCCCTTAATAATCCCTTTTTTTCTGAAAAAAAATGGGTGTGAACTAGTAAAACTAATATAAGTATTGGAAAAGGTAGATTTTCTGTACACAGTGGACCTAAAACCATGTTCAGTTTTGTGAAGGGAAACATCTAAGTAATTGACATTTTCTACAGCAACTTGGTAGGTAAACTTAAAAAAGGGGTGGTTGATTCAAATACTGAATTAATTCATTCAGCTGTTTCAAAACTACCCACCCAAAAAATAAACATTGTCAGGGTACCTGGCATATAGGGTCCAAAACTTTGAATAAATGCACGTCGGGGAACAACTAGCCCCCACGGGCACTCCTGTTTCTTGACGGAAGAACTCGCCCTCAAAAAAACATAGTTGTTCCTGGGGATGAGTTCTGCCAATTCTAAGCATAAAAATGTCACTTTCTGCGACCCCTTGTTTCATTCTAAGTGCTTCATCCAACCAGGTTAACACTGTGTTCTGGGGCGAACAGAAAATTAATCCACCAGATCTATTGTGACAAATTTTAATCAATGGGAAAAATGTTCATTTTTGATCCTACTTAATAAATACCCAGAAATCCTTTATCAGATGAGTTTATCCTCCCCATAAAATTTTCAGTTTCCAATCCAGTTATTTGGCTAAGGGAGAAATTTTAGAACCTTCTGAAGCCACAATGATTCTAAGGGGAGGGTCTTCTATATTCTTATGAACTTTGGGTATCCCAAAGATAGAGGGTACCCTCGAAGTATTGTTTTCCAAGTACTTGTATGTTTCAAAATCAATGACCCCCCCCGATCAAATAAATCTTTAAGGGCCAGGTCAATTTTCTTAAGAGAGATTAATCTCATTAATAGAAACCTTACTATACTAGGAATCCTCATGTAAAATGGAAAACGTCTTACTTTCATACTTGGTTTTGTCCATCAGGAAAATACCCCCTCCCTTGTCGGGGTTGGGACAAAACCTGTCTCTTATTGACATCTAAATTAGGTGTTACTCTAATATTTTAAACATTTTCCTTATCTCTGTTTCTAGTAACAAATTCTAAGTTCCTTAGTTGTGGGTGAATTGGGGGGGGGGGGGTTAAAAAAACTCGTTTTCTTAGGAATGGTAGAACTAGATGTAGTAGAACTGTCACCAAACATATTTTCCAAATTGAGCTTTCTGATAAACATTTTTAAGTCTAAAATAACTTGTGTGACGATTGGGGAGAGATGGGCGAAGGCTGCCAGCCTAGTCAAATAGAATTTGATATATAATTCTGGCATTTGTAAATGTAAAATATAAGCTTGTGTTTTAGATGTAAGAAAACACTGTAAAATGTGAACTTCAAGATTGTTGCAACATTGCCATCTGCTGTAAGGAAAACCAAACCAAGTATTTCATATGTGTCTTGTAAAGTCAAAAAGATCTTATGAATCTCTCTAATGTTTTACAAGTCGATTCCAGTGTGACTGGATGAAGGTTTCATGCCCATTGTTTTATGGCTAAAGTTTATGACCAGAATTTAGATTTGGAAGGTGCTTTATTGCTCTAGTTTTTACTAGAATGTATATGTGAAATGCTTTGTATTGTTGTAGGTTTCGGAGTTGGTGTTAGATTGCTAAATAATGCAGTTTGTGGGCTGAGAACTCAGGCCAGGTGTTGAGATGATGCAGTATGAATACTGGGAAAACCTAAGTGTCAAAAATGATGTACTTTGGGAAGGGCCTTAGAAACATGTTTGTTAGTAATGTTTAAATACTATTTCTCACAAGACTGGAAGCATTTTGACCTTGGACATCCAACTTATCAGCACTCTGCCTTATGCTCACATGCAAGTTTTAGCACTGTGATTTCTTGTAGAAATAGTTAAAGCTAGTAAAGATTAATTAGGCATTTTTCTTTGAAATCAGACCTGTCCTACTGTGTTGTTTTAAGTTTCTGTGTGATCACTGAACTTTTAGATATCTCTGTGGTGTAGTAGTTTTGTCTTGTGTTTTAATTATTTATTAAATATTTTTAAAACCTTCTACCTGTGGCTGATTTGTGTAGAGGTAAGTTCTAGAGTGCATTGCATATTTATATAGGTTATTGTAATAGGCCACTCTAAAGTAAACCTTGACTGTTTTTAAAGGGGCACAGCTGGATAATCTGGGTCGGCCGTTCCCAGGAGTGTCTGTGAAGTTGTATAAATACTTATCTCAAAGTGTGTGTGTTGTGTCAGCTGCTCGGGCTGGGACATGAAGCACTGGTTGGACAGAGAGGGTACTGGAGGTTTTAGCTTTCCCAGCTAGGCTGAGACCTGGACCCTATAGCTGTGCCAGTGAGGAGTCTTATTGGGGACCTGGTGAGCAAGGGAGCAACCAGCCCCAGCCTGACTGTGATCTGTGTGTGCACTTAAGGGAAATTGTACTTTACTGTGTGTATTATTTATTTTTTTCTGTTCTATGAGACTACCTCCCTGGTGTGAGTGGTGAGGACTGAGGCTCCTTGATTGCTGAGCCAGGGCATGGTCTTCACAACTTGTGTAAGGTTATTTGTTTGAGTTTGGAACAAACTTAAAACCTTTTATACATAAATTAAAAAAAATCATCAGTAACCTCTAAATTACTGTAGTTGAATATGTGAAATCCTGATCTACTCTCTACGTGCAAATTATCCTCATGAAAAGTAGTAATAGTATCCAATTCCTATGATAGTTCCCTCTGTAACCCCCTCCCCTTTGATCGTAAGT
Organism: Protopterus annectens; assembly: GCF_019279795.1. Classification (NCBI taxonomy): domain Eukaryota; kingdom Metazoa; phylum Chordata; order Ceratodontiformes; family Protopteridae; genus Protopterus; species Protopterus annectens. The sequence continues at coordinate 238,877,440 of NC_056749.1, read as the reverse complement.
TCCCCTGTAAAAATGGTGGTTGTTGGGTTTATTACGCAGTCTCTCAGATCTGCGTGGGAGAGGTTCTTGATGAACTAGCTCACCATTTTCTTCCACAACTACATCTTGGTTCATAGGACCTGCGTTTTGAATGTGAGAAGTATTAAAGTTATTACATTCATTACGCTCAGAAATATGTGTTTGAAGTTTGGATAATGGGTACTGTTTACCCTCTTTATATTCCTTAGTGTCCCTGTCAAGTTTTCTGTATTTTCTTTTTAATATTTTGTCACATTTTTTATCTGTGTGAACCCTTAAGTCATAGTAATTTTTTTTTTTTTTTTCAACTTCAGTGCTAAATATTAAATCATTGGTTACCAGTACATTGTGTCGATCTGTTCATGTAAATTACTAATTTCACGTTCATTATTTCTAACAGTGGCCTTTAAAATGTCAAGGCCACAGTTATCAAATATATTAAGTTCTTCATGAAATTCACTCCCATTAGTAACGTTGGGATATTTATATATTCGAAGCCCTTTAGGTACATATTAGATTATCACTTTGATATAAACTGAGAGCGAGAAGACAAGGCAAAAAAAGACATTGATGTCACATACTTTATTTTTTCAGCCAGTTCCTTAAGCAGACCAGACTATTTACATTAGTTAGTTCAAGGGATGCTCGTTTTATTTATTTTTTTTAATTGACAACATATCCAGACACCGAAAACGAGTGTTCACAAGGGACAGTAGTGGCTGGGGGTGCTGCATATTTCCTGGCAGACTTAGCCAGGACTGTGTAGTTGCTTCCACCACTGCAATGGATCGCAGCCAGTGTGAATTTGTTTAAGTCTGTATCGCTTAACTGCTTTCTCCGAGTTAGAGAGAGGCTTCTCTTCAGAGTTTGATGCAAGTTCATGCATACACATTCTCTCCCTGGGCAGTTCTTCTTCTGGTTGGTGATTACCATGTTGGTCAGAATGTTCCACAAAAACTGCTAGCTCTTGCTAAACTGTGTCTTTTATCCTTGTGCAAGCATTTAAGCTTTTTGAAACGTGGGTTCCCTGCAGTCAGAATTGCGAACAACAAAAGGTTGAGGTTCAGTTTGCGTTGTTCTAGATGTTAAAAATGCTTCTTTGAGACGTATGATGCCTTCAGGGTCATCATCGGATACTACCATTTCGACTTCAAGATGGCAGAGGGTTGTAAGTATCATTGAACTGGAACCATACTGCTTTTTGCCAAGTTTTTTTGTAGAATAGTGACAGGGATTGAGAACCTTTTGTACCAGACAGTTTCTCCCACTCTGTCTCCATTGGTAGAGTGAGCCTGTGTTTATGGCCTGGCTGCCCTAGAGGTTTCAGCACAGCTTCTTTGTTATCATTCGAGCATCTGAAGAGATGGATTTCAACATGTGGGAACATCCTGGATTAACTGTCCTGTTGCTGATACGGGTGCACCTGCTGCGTTGTCAACGCTTCACTGTTCGTAGGACTGTGTTTAAAGTGTTCCACAACTTTGCGGCATTTAGCTAGGAGGCCTTCAATTCCAGACTCTGCAACTGCTTTATTTGTAGACAACTGAAGGCTGTGTGCTGCACAGGGCATATTCTAAAATGGAAGTCTTCCTAGAGCAGCTGTCACATTATATGCATTGTCTTTGCCAAAAGTAGATCCAAAAACACACTCCAAAATTTCAAAAAAATCCAAAAATACCAATGATGCTTAAACACAAGCAGTCCAACTGTGCAGAAAATTTCTTTAATTCTGGTACCTCGGCCTTCGCCTTCTCATGGAATACATTATAATTCAAACACCCCTTTTATAACACATCTTCAAAACATTTTGCATAAGTAATTGACTCAATAAAACAATTAAACATTATTAGTTAATTTTTAGCCAAACCTTACTTTAACCAACAATATTTTTTCATGTGAAGTTTCCAACTTCACCTTTAAAATGTCATACTTCACCTCATGTATAAAATATTATCTTCCATGACAAACACTTTTACATTTTTAATACAAAAAATATATATGATGATGTGATAGTTATATGTAACACACTACAAACCGTTGTGCATTTAATATGTTTAAACATAACACAAATATTACCTTGTGTAATTTTTACACTTCCAAATTCATCCCATTTGGAAAAAGAGTATTATAATTTAAGATAAATCTAGACTCCATTTCCAATAATTTATTGTGAAAACATGCATTATTCTCACCAAAAACACTTGATTTCCCCAAAACACAAAAAATAAACCCTTCAGGAACCCCTTTGTGCTGTTCCCAAAAGTGCTTGGCCACCGGACTATCTAATCTTTTGTGTCTGATGTCCCCCCAAGTGCTCCAGAATTCTAAGTTTAACTTTCCTACTAGTTTGTCCAACATACCATTTCTGTTTTGCACTTTTTGTGTTTTGGGGAAACCAAATGTTTTTGGTGAGAATAATGCTTGTTTTCACAATAAATTATTTGGAAGTGTAAAAATTACACAAGGTAATATTTGTGTTATGTTTAAACATATTAAATGCACAACTGTTTGGAGTGTATTAAATATAACTATCACATCATCATATATATTTTTTGTATTAAAAATGTAAAAGTGTTTGTCATGGAAGATAAATTATAAAAAATTATATTAGTATATTTAATACACAATACATATTTTATACATGAGGTGAAGTATGAAATTTTAAAGGTGAAGTTGGAAACTTCACATGAAAAAATATTGTTGGTTAAAGTAAGGTTTGGTTAAAAATTGACTAAAATGTTTAATTGTTTTATTGAGTCAATTACTTATGCGAATGTTTTGAAGATGTGTTATAAAAGGGGTGTTGTTTGAATTATAATGTATTCCATGAGAAGGCGAAGGCCGAGGTACCAGAATTAAAGAAATTTTCTGCACAGTTGGACTGCTTGTGTTTAAGCATCATTGGTATTTTTGGATTCTTTGCCAAAAGTAGTCACTTTCTCATAAATTCCCAATGATCTCACCACTGATGAAATGTGCTCTGCACTGTTTTCTGAATAGTATAATTCTTCAGTTTTCTTAATGCACAGTGCAAAGAAGTGAGAAATCCAATCTTTGTCAGTGTTATGACAAGTAGCGCCAAGGTAGCTGTCATTAGCCATTGAATACCAGTAGTCACCCATTAAATCATTAGCCATTGAATACCAGTAGTCACCCATTAAAGCTACAAATTCAACTCCTGCCATAACCTGACTTATTTAGTTGCTAGTGAGGGACCTGGAAGGCAAAAAAAAAAAAAAAAATATATATATATATATATATATATATATATATATATATATATATATATATATATATATATATATATATATATATATATATATATAGTGTGTGTGTGTGTATATATGTATATATATGTGTGTGTTCTGGAGACCTTCATCAGTGACTGTTAATCGGTTGACTGTTCTCAGCAATCCATTTTACAATGGCATTAGTAGTTTTGTTGTATTTCCCTTGATTCATTGCTTTTGCCATCTCCTGAAGTTCAGCTAATGTAGTCTGGCAACACACTGATTCAGTTTTAGTTGATGATGCATCCGATGTTGATGGCTCATCTTGAGCAATAAAATGTATGCTTGGTTCGCAGGTGATAATTTAACAAATTTCTACGTTGTGTGGACCCTCTTTCTTGCAGTATTTGCAAACCGCAGTGTCACTAATTTTAAAAACAAAAACGGACTTTCCATTCAGAATAGTTCTTTCCACCTTTTATTCCATTTTGAACCAACTCAAAAGTAGTGACTTTTCCATAAATACATATGATCTTGCCACTGATGAAATAGTGTCTTTCCATTTGAACAATTTCCATTTATCACTAATGAAAGGAAGACTATCAAGTGAAGCTGACCCGGTGCTGCTTACTTAACAACACTTGAATTAAATAACGCATGCAGCTGTTGCATTAAAAATTTTAATCTCAGATGAATTTTCTGCAATAATCGCACACATTAAAGGTGATTAATCAGCAGCCCTAATGTAAATTACAGTTGAATAAAATAATTTTCAAAGGTGAAAAGCAACTTAATATTTACACGGAGTGGACATGGGTTGTATGTATTCGCAGCAATCTCCATCCACATGGTGTACAGGTTGTATGTTTTGAAAATTCACCACTGATAAACAGTTGCGGATCCTGTATTTTAATACATTTGATTACATTTGCTGACATGCAATATGGGCTTTTAAAACCCCATACTGCTTTAAAGAGAAACAAATCAGCTGATTGCTCCTGTCCCTCCCAACACTGCACCTTGGGCAGTTGCCCCTCGTGCCCTGTCCCAGCTACACTGCTGGTACACTTCATGACAAGTTAGTTGTCGTTTTTTCTTTCAGCATGCATTTGTGATTAGTACTGTTTCTCTGACAAGATTTTACGTGTTTTGCTTAGGCTTTTACACAAAACTGTGTAGGGTTGCTTGTAAACACTTTTGTGACAACTTACTTTTTGACTGGCTCCTTCCAGCACTGCTTACTGACTTTCAGTCCTCTGCCTTATCAGTGTCAGCAGCACGGTTACTTACTCTCGTCCTGCTGGCTTTTTTCTCTCTCTACCTAAAAAGAAAAAAACTAAAGTTCTTACAGCAGGCTTAGACAATGCATCAGCCATTGGCAAGAGAGCCTGTAATCACCATTCATTGTTCCTAAGATAATCACATGTTTCTGCTGTTTTCTCTGGTGAAGCCTCTTCAGCCACTGTTTATGGGGGTCAACCATGTCCTTTTCTGCTGTTCCAATGTCCATTGTGGGCAGAAACCATCTTCTGTTGTAAGGATGTTATTCTTCATATCAATTTCTTGTTGCAGTAATATTCATGATCTGTGGGAATCACCCATAGGTGGACATCCACCCTGGCTGGTCTAACTCCCAGATTTCTACAGGTATCGTTAGTTGGGCTGGCTCCTTCTTGATACTGGAATACTTGCTTGTATCACACAAAGGAATGGCAGTCAGCCTATGCTGACTTCAGGTTTTAAATTTTCTCTTGGTGTGTTCTGTGATTTAGTGGTGATGTTCATAGGTGTGTACTAGGCTATTGTCCCTGTAGCCTTTACAAACCCTAGCCCATAGGATTACCCTGACATTGTGCCACCTGACCTTAGTTCCCAGTGCCTCTGTCGAGTAAAGCCAATGGAGTGATCCCCGGGGTGAATTTTCTATTTCCCATCCACTCATCAAGGTTCCTCTTTGAGGGCCAGTGAGGTGCTCTGTTTGACATGTATGAAAAGTCTATTACATAGCAAGGGCAGTGTCTGGTTTATGAACCTGTCCCTCCAGCACATTCTGTTGATTGTAGTAGTGAGGTTGAGGTCACTGGAGCATGTGGTGTGGAGGGATTGGGATTTCTTTAGATGAAGCATTTCTAACAGAGCTGGATCAGAAATGGATTTGTAAGTCAAGCAGAGATCGCCTCTAAGTAGGCGATATGAGACAGAGTATAGTTGGAGTTTTTTGAATCTGTTCCTAGGATAAGTGTTTAAGGCCTTGGATCCTCTTTGTGAGGTATGTTGCGGCCTCTCCAGTTGTTGCAGGTGTCTAGTGAGGTGCATGCCAAATGGGGCATTGTACTCTATGATTGGCCTAATGATTTGCTGTTCTGAACTGTTTGTAAGTTTCTTGGAGGCCATTGCTTGCTTGGGCTAAAGGGAAGTCTGTGTTCATCAGTGGCAGTGGTAAACACTGAACAGCCTGCCTGCCCCCTGTGGGAGTAGTTACTGCTTAGAAACTGTAGTTTTATTGGCCATTTTGGGTCAATTCCAAACTCCTTGATCCCCCTCTCTTAAAACCCTCTTTTGCGCATAGCACAGCATCGGGCAGTGCCGCTTAATCAGGTTTAAAGTATTCCCGGCTCCACAAAGTCTGCTCTTCACTTTTTCCCTTAGAACTGTTCCAAATCTCAAAGTAAGCACACTCTTTTCCTTCTAAAACCCAACAGTAGCTAGGATAAATGTCTTATAAGTAAGCACTTATAAACTAAAGCACTACACCCTCTTATACTCCCTTTAAGTACTTGGCTCCCTATTGGTCCTTTTTGATCAAGTCAAAAAGTAATTCCTTGTACTATTCTGGCATGTCCAAAAGTCAGTTTCAGGTTTACTCTCCAGTCCAGCTGGTGAATATGGGAGTCTTGAGGCAATGTTACAACTGCCTTATGTACACAGACCACCCTCTCCTCTTCCCAACAAGCTCAAATATATGTGAGAGATGCAACTATATATCCAAACTGGAGGCTGAGCTCTCGCAGCATAGTACTGGCATGGTCAGTCTGGAAGAGAAGGTAATCTCACACACCACAAATCCAGTCTCACATAGACCTATCGCAACAGCAAACCAAACACATAAACACACACAAACATACTCGGAGGCTCTAAATAAAAATCTGCCCAAGCAACAGAGACCTCCAAAGCAGACATCCAAGCAACCGCTACCCCACAACAATACCCACGTATCACATAGTTCACAAAGTCAGTGTGCCACACAGTCACAGCCCTTAAAGCTAAACAACACACCTAATACACTTGTAATAGGTGACTCTATCGTCAGACACACTGACGTCCCTCTCACCAGGCTGAACAAGGAGAAGGTCACTGTAACCTGCCTGTCTGGTGCCAGGATCCACCACATAGCACAAGTACTCGGGTCACTCCAAAGCAAGTAAAAATATGACTCCATCATTGTCCATGCTGGTGTGAATGACCTGAGATGTACCTCCCAGGATTACATGAAAAGAGACATAGAGGAGCTCTCTGATCATGTGGCCCAGGCCGGTATGACCCTGACCCTTGAGTAGCATCTTACCCTCACCAAGAATGATACCACAGTATAAAGACAAAATGAACAATTTCAACAATTGCCTAAAGTATTGGTGTCACTCAAAGGGGGATCCAGTGTCTGTCAGCCTGGGATGACATGCTTGACCAGCCATGTTGCTCCGCTAGGGACGGCTTGCACCTGTCACCCCTGGGTTTTGAATACTGGCCAAGGCTCTTGCCACCCCATAGTGCCTTTTTAGGCAAGGCTCAAAGACAAACCCACCTCCTTGGACAACACAAGGAAAAAAAAACTAAGGGTAATGCTGCTCAACGCCAGAAGTCTAAACCTCAAGATGCACGCACTCGAGGCTATCCTCAGTATGGAGAATATCAATCTCTGTGCAGTAACAGAAACCTGGTTCAAGGCTCCGAGAGCACCCCAGCACTACCAGGCTATACCTCATACCATGCGTTGCCCCAAAACTCGGACCGAACCACAAGGAGGGGGAGTATCCATATTCATCAAAGATACCCATACCTCCAGGCTAGTGGCACTGCACAAAGCATCTGAGACCATCCATGTGCAACTAATAGTGGGCAAAACTGCCTTCCAGTTTGTAGCCTGCTACAGACCACCCTCCCAAAATCAGGAACCCCACTCTGCTTTCCTGAAGACACTGGAGAATATGAAGGTCTCTCCAAACACCATTATATTGGGTGACTTTAACTACCCAAACATAGACTGGGAGCACTACTCAAGCCCCAACACCCTAGCCCAATGGTTCCTAGAATTTATAAACTCAAATGCTATGGAACAGCTGGTCACCACTCCCACAAGAGGGGTAAACATATTGGACCTGATCATCACCAACATGGGGACTCTGTTCCATACCAGAGGTATACCCTCATTGGTAAGATCTGACCATAAATTACTCACTATGGACATCCATATCCCGTCCCCACCCCCAGCAAAGGAAACCACGGTCAAAAACTTCTCAAAAGCAAACTTCCCACTTCTCAAAACCAAGGTGGAATCCTTCAAAGCTCCAGGGCCAGTGAAAAATACGGCCCAAACCGGAGAATCCTTTACAAACGCATTATTTGGATACCTACAGGAATGCATGGATCATGCTATCCCAAATAAAACCAAGACACACTCCTCCAAGGGCAAGGAGATCTGTCTGGTGGACCCCAGCCATAAATAAGCTGTACAACAGAAGGAGGAAGCTACTACATGATAGAGCAAAAGCCCTGAAAGGGAAGGCAACTCTGATCAGTACTAGCAAGAAACTGGACTTCAGAGAAATAGATACCAAACAGGAGAGGACCCAGGACCGAACCCTGTGGGACTCCATTCGTGACTGGTTGGCAGTCTGACTTGGAATCCGCTTTCACACTGTGGGTTCTATCTGTGAGCCAGTTTGCAACCCACCTAGTGATATAGGGGTGATGCCTAGCTTAATGAGTTATTCTAAGATTCTTGAATGGAGAATGGTATCAAATGCCTTGGCCAGATCGAGGTAGGCTGTATGAACGACTTTGCCTTCATCCACATCTCTGGTCTTCTTTCGGCTTTTCACGGTTAGGGGGTCGCCACAGCAGAACTCCGGTCTACTAATGATTGGCAGTTGATTTTTACGGTGTCAGCCCAATGCCCAACCTTCAAAGAAGGCACACCCATTCACGCACGCACATACGTGCATGTCTTTAAACGTCACTCGACCGCGGGGAGGACATGCAGACTCAACACAGAAGGCGCTCCAGCCGAGAATCGAACTGGAGAACCTCTTGCTGTGAGGCGACAACGCTAACTGCTTCACCACTCCGGCCTGCCTTCATCCGCATCTCTGGTGACTGACTCAAAGAAGTCGACCAAGTTGAGTAGGCATGTCCAAAAGTCAGTTTCAGGTTTACTCTCCAGTCCAGCTGGTGAATATGGGAGTCTTGAGGCAATGTTACAACTGCCTTATGTACACAGACCACCCTCTCCTCTTCCCAACAAGCTCAAATATATGTGAGAGATGCAACTATATATCCAAACTGGAGGCTGAGCTCTCGCAGCATAGTACTGGCATGGTCAGTCTGGAAGAGAAGGTAATCTCACACACCACAAATCCAGTCTCACATAGACCTATCGCAACAGCAAACCAAACACATAAACACACACAAACATACTCGGAGGCTCTAAATAAAAATCTGCCCAAGCAACAGAGACCTCCAAAGCAGACATCCAAGCAACCGCTACCCCACAACAATACCCACGTATCACATAGTTCACAAAGTCAGTGTGCCACACAGTCACAGCCCTTAAAGCTAAACAACACACCTAATACACTTGTAATAGGTGACTCTATCGTCAGACACACTGACGTCCCTCTCACCAGGCTGAACAAGGAGAAGGTCACTGTAACCTGCCTGTCTGGTGCCAGGATCCACCACATAGCACAAGTACTCGGGTCACTCCAAAGCAAGTAAAAATATGACTCCATCATTGTCCATGCTGGTGTGAATGACCTGAGATGTACCTCCCAGGATTACATGAAAAGAGACATAGAGGAGCTCTCTGATCATGTGGCCCAGGCCGGTATGACCCTGACCCTTGAGTAGCATCTTACCCTCACCAAGAATGATACCACAGTATAAAGACAAAATGAACAATTTCAACAATTGCCTAAAGTATTGGTGTCACTCAAAGGGGGATCCAGTGTCTGTCAGCCTGGGATGACATGCTTGACCAGCCATGTTGCTCCGCTAGGGACGGCTTGCACCTGTCACCCCTGGGTTTTCGAATACTGGCCAAGGCTCTTGCCACCCCCATAGTGCCTTTTTTAGGCAAGGCTCAAAAGACAAACCCACCTCCTTGGACAACACAAGGAAAAAAAAACTAAGGGTAATGCTGCTCAACGCCAGAAGTCTAAACCTCAAGATGCACGCACTCGAGGCTATCCTCAGTATGGAGAATATCAATCTCTGTGCAGTAACAGAAACCTGGTTCAAGGCTCCCGAGAGCACCCCAGCACTACCAGGCTATACCTCATACCATGCGTTTCGGCCCCAAAACTCGGACCGAACCACAAGGAGGGGGAGTATCCATATTCATCAAAGATACCCATACCTCCAGGCTAGTGGCACTGCACAAAGCATCTGAGACCATCCATGTGCAACTAATAGTGGGCAAAACTGCCTTCCAGTTTGTAGCCTGCTACAGACCACCCTCCCAAAATCAGGAACCCCACTCTGCTTTCCTGAAGACACTGGAGAATATGAAGGTCTCTCCAAACACCATTATATTGGGTGACTTTAACTACCCAAACATAGACTGGGAGCACTACTCAAGCCCCAACACCCTAGCCCAATGGTTCCTAGAATTTATAAACTCAAATGCTATGGAACAGCTGGTCACCACTCCCACAAGAGGGGTAAACATATTGGACCTGATCATCACCAACATGGGGACTCTGTTCCATACCAGAGGTATACCCCTCATTGGTAAGATCTGACCATAAATTACTCACTATGGACATCCATATCCCGTCCCCACCCCCAGCAAAGGAAACCACGGTCAAAAACTTCTCAAAAGCAAACTTCCCACTTCTCAAAACCAAGGTGGAATCCTTCAAAGCTCCAGGGCCAGTGAAAAATACGGCCCAAACCGGAGAATCCTTTACAAACGCATTATTTGGATACCTACAGGAATGCATGGATCATGCTATCCCAAATAAAACCAAGACACACTCCTCCAAGGGCAAGGAGATCTGTCTGGTGGACCCCAGCCATAAATAAGCTGTACAACAGAAGGAGGAAGCTACTACATGATAGAGCAAAAGCCCTGAAAGGGAAGGCAACTCTGATCAGTACTAGCAAGAAACTGGACTTCAGAGAAATAGATACCAAACAGGAGAGGACCCAGGACCGAACCCTGTGGGACTCCATTCGTGACTGGTTGGCAGTCTGACTTGGAATCCGCTTTCACACTGTGGGTTCTATCTGTGAGCCAGTTTGCAACCCACCTAGTGATATAGGGTGATGCCTAGCTTAATGAGTTATTCTAAGATTCTTGAATGGAGAATGGTATCAAATGCCTTGGCCAGATCGAGGTAGGCTGTATGAACGACTTTGCCTTCATCCACATCTCTGGTCTTCTTTCGGCTTTTCACGGTTAGGGGGTCGCCACAGCAGAACTCCGGTCTACTAATGATTGGCAGTTGATTTTTACGGTGTCAGCCCAATGCCCAACCTTCAAAGAAGGCACACCCATTCACGCACGCACATACGTGCATGTCTTTAAACGTCACTCGACCGCGGGGAGGACATGCAGACTCAACACAGAAGGCGCTCCAGCCGAGAATCGAACTGGAGAACCTCTTGCTGTGAGGCGACAACGCTAACTGCTTCACCACTCCGGCCTGCCTTCATCCGCATCTCTGGTGACTGACTCAAAGAAGTCGACCAAGTTGAGTAGGCATGATCTACCCTTCACAAAACCAAACTGTGTGGGATCCAGAGTTTGGAGATTCCCTCTATCCTTGTTTATTAGGTCCATGATGATGTGTTCCATGGCTTTGCATATCAGACTCGTCAGGCTAATGGGGCAATAGTTCCCAGGGTCTGTAGTCGCTCCTCCTTTGTGGAGAGGGATGACTGTGTAGCAGTGCACCATTCGGTAGGGACAAAGCCTGAGGTGAGATTGTGATTTGAACAGGGCACACGGGTGAGGTGCCAGTTCACTCTGTAGTTGATGTAGAACACAGCTAGGGATATTGTCGGGTCCCATGGAAGCTGTATTCTTGGCCGTGGACCGTGCTGATTTAATCTGTGCAGCAGTAATACTGGGTGCCTGGCAATCTACTGGTATTGTGATTGGCCCTTTTGGGGGGGGGGGTAAAGTTGGCACTGAATCTGTTGGCCAGTATGTTGGGAATATCTGTTGGCTCGGTATAGGAGGTACCATGTGCAGTAGCTCAGAGCAAATCTGGGTATTGCCATGGAGATTCTTTACATAACTATAGAAGGCCTTGTGGCTGTCTTTACTATCTGCTGCAATTCTGTTTTCATAACTGGCTTTAGACGATTTGATGAGGGATCTCAACTTTTTGTTGAGGCTGGTAAGGGAGTTTTTCCAGTCTTGGGACTTCACCTTATTCTGCAACAGTTTCCTCCTCCTGTTTTAGAATTTGTTTATGGCAGGGGACCACCAGATTGGCTTCCTTTTTTTAGACGAGAGGTTCTATTGGGTATGGCGAGATTTGATGCATTTGTGTACGTGTTTGTACAGTGCATTGGTGTACGAGTCTGCAGTCATACAACTATTCTCCATTTGCATTGGTGTTGAAGTTGGTCACCTCTGTTTTTAGGAGCCTAAAGTTAGCTGTGGAGAAGTTTTTCATGGTGGTTACCTTTGCGGGGGGGGTGGTGTGGATTTCCGGGGTGATGAGTTTGTGGTCGGATCTAACCAGGGAGGAGTTGACTATTGGTGGAGAGCAGTGGTCGCCCATGTTAGTAATGACCAGGTCAGGTATGTTACTACCTCTAGTGGGGGCAAGAACGACCTGGTCCAGGGCATTTGAATTGATGAATTCCAGGAAATGTTGGGAAAGTGTATTGGTACATGAGTAGTTTTCCCAGTTAATGGAGGGGTAGTTGAAGTCGCCCAGTATGAGAGTGTTAGGGTGGACCCTAATATTCTCCAGTGTGCTTAGGAACGTGGAGTGTGAGTCTTGGGACATTGTTGGGGACCTATAGCAGGCTACGACCTGAATCGCTGTCTTACCCAATGTTAGCTGCTCCTGAAGTATCTCTAATGCGTTATGTTGGGCTACCATTCTGGAGGTGTGTGCATCCTTTATGAATATGGAAACGCCACCGCCTTCGGAGCTTCGGTCCAAGTTCTGGGGCTGAGAGGTATGGAACGAGTTATATCCTGGTAGTGCAGGGGTGCTTTCTGCTGCCTTGAACCAGGTCTCTGTCACAGCACAAATGTCTTTTTTTTTTTCTTCTCCATTTTAAGGAGTGCTTCGAGCGAGTGCATTTTCAGATTTAGACTTCTAGCCTTGAGCAGCATGACCCTCATATTGCATTTGTTTGTAGCTGTTATGATGGTAATTTGGTCTTTGGAACACCACCTAAAAAAAGGCACTATAGGGGTGGCAAGAGCCTTGGCTAGTATCCGGAAGTCCAGGGGTGACAGATGCAGGCCATCTTTGGCAAAGCATCAAGGTCTGTTAATCATGTCATCCAAGGCAGAAAGATACTGGATCCCCTTACAGTGACACCAGAAACTTAAGCCAGTTGTTAAAATCTTTCATTTTCCGCTTGTACTATGGTATCATTCTGGGTGATGGTAGGATGCTGCTCAGGGTCATACCCGCCTGGGCTACATAATCCGAGAGCTCCTCCATGTCCCTCTTCATGTAGTCCATGGAGGTGCGTTTCAGGTCATTCACACAATGACAGAGTCATATTTGTACCTGTTGTTGAGGGACCTGAGTGCGTGTGTTATGTGGCGGATCCTGGCACCTGACAGGCATCTGTTACTTTCTCCTTATTTGACCTAGTGACTGGGACATCAGTGTGCCTCACTATCGAGTCCCGTATGACTAGTGTGCTGGGCATGCTGTTCTGCCTTAGGGGTTTTGTTTGAGTGGCACACTGTTCAGGAGAGTTGTGTGTCTCGTGATTCGTGTTGTGTTCTGGTGGTAGAGTGCATTTCTGCCTTGGAGGTCTTTCCTGTTTGGTTAGATTTTTGAGAGCCTCTGCAAAGGTGGGTGTGTGGTTTTGTGTTTTTATGTGAAGGCAGTGGTGGTGTGTATTCTGGAGGCCTTTGCGTTCCATGTGGTGTAGTGCAAGTGTTGACCTTCTCTTGACCAGCTATTCCAGTCTTGGCTGGAGAGTGCTTGGCTTCTAATTTGGATATATAAGTGCATCTCTTGCAAGTCTGAGTGTTGGGAGGTAAGAGGAGAGGGTTGTCAGTGTACGTGAGACAGTTGCTACATTGCCTCAGGATGCCCAAGTTCACCAGGTTAATAGGAGAAAGCACAGGGAACTGACCTTTAGACATGCCTGGATGGGTGGGTATTAATAAGTACTGGAGTTGTTTCCTTGTAGAATGCTTAGTGCTGGTATATTTTTTGTGTGCTACAATAATTGCTGCAAGATGTCTGGTAAAGTGCTAGACTAAGCTAGTAAAAGTGCAGGAATGGAGAGAACTAATAGGTCTAAGGGAAAAATTGAAGAGCAGACTTTGGCACCACTCAGAAGCTACAAACAGTCTTTAATACAGCAGATCTGTATCTGGACTAGACTAGTTACAGGAAAGGCAGGAAACAAGTGCAAACGCGGGCTTTTAAACCAGAAAGTTGAAAAATATGGAAAAACTGCCCAAAAGGACAATAAGCTACAATTTCTGTGTCAGAAACCACTCCTCTTGTGGTAAATAGGCTACCTAGTGCTTACCACTCCATCTGATGAGCTAGAAGGCTACCCTCCGACACACAAAGGCTTGGGGGGCTCAGAAGCTTCAAACAGTCCTGGATGCATCTGTATCTGGACTAGACTCGTTACAGGAAAGGTGGGAAACAAGCGCAAATGCGGGCTTTTAAACCAGAAGTTGAAAGATATGGAAAAAAAAACTGCCCAAACGGCCAGTAAACTTCACTTTCTGGGCCAGTATCCACTCCTCTTGTGGTAGATAGGCTACCTAGTGCTACTGCTTACCATTCCAACTGATAAGCTAGAAGGCTTCCCTCCAGCACAGATAGGCTTTTACATGCAGATTTGCTGTATCCAGGACTGTATCTGGATATGTGCAGAATCTGTCCATTCAGTCTGTGCCCCAGAGCTCCTAGCTGCAGAATCTTTGAAAGAGGAGTAGCCCATAGGGAATATGTCTTCTGTTATTTGTTTATGTATTTTTTTTTTTCTCATTTTTCCTTGTGAATGATTTCAAAGGAAGCTGTTTCTGGAGCATGCCTCATGCAGGCCTGAAACGCCTTTGCAGTTGGAGGTGTTAGAATGTAAATTCTTTTACAGGATCCAAGTGCTCTCCCTGCTTAGGAGAGGCTCACACACTGATAAGCTGCCAAATTTGTGTAGGTCTCACCTGAAAGACCTGTAGAAATATCAAAATCTGTCTCCAGTTCATATGCTAGCATGAGAGAGTCTGTGTCTTTCAGAAAGAGTCTTGGAAAGTAACATTGCCAGAAAGTTTAACCGAGATTGAGAGAGAACTGTTAACAAAAAAAAAAAAAAAAAAAAATGACTAGTAAATTGAAAGTCACTCTTTGCATCATCCATGCCTGATGGTGCTGTAACTTGCAAGTCAGGTTCCCAACCGAGCTCCTATTCCTCACATCTGTTTTGTTTGCCAGCCTTTGCAGGCAGATATGGCAGCAGTGTCTGTGACATACTTCTGGATCTTGTACCACTTCATAGGTACACTGGATACTGGGTGTGTTTGTATGTAGCAGAGCAAACAACTCTTGATTCCCTTGTAGAAATAGGGACTTCATTACATAACAATTTGGAGCTGCCAACCTCTTACTGTGTGCAGTATCCATTTCAGGGGCAGTTCTCTGGATCTTTGATGGTCTTTTTGAAAAGGCCCATGACCAGTTTTGCAGCCCTGCAAACCAATTCCTTTCTCCAGATACTGCACATAGCAGCATGCAGTGGCTGTAATCTCACTTCTACAGTAAGGCTGGTCTGGCAAGATTTTGATAAGGTGGTTCAGTTCTTTGCAGTTGAAATAACCTGAAACAAACTTTGTCCTCTACCTTGGTACTCTGCCCATAGAAATAAAATGCACCCCTGAGAAAATTGATCTTTTTTTCAGAAGTTGAGGAAGACGTGGCTTCTCAGATATGACTGCTGATGAGACGACCTCCTCAATTTTGCTGCCTGAAGACATCTGATTTGGGAATCCATAATCTCAACAGGGAGCACTTCAAATGGGAGTACAAGATGATGCCTAGGACAAATAAGGGTTATCTAGACATAAGCTTGGATGAGCCTAAACTTTTTTTTTGTTTTGGTACCTCCATTGTTTCGGTCTTTGAGAGATGTCTTTACAGTGGCATTCTTGGAACTGAAGTCAAATCACCTGATCCCCAGAAAAAACAGGGTGTGGAGTACTGTTTTGGACCGTTCAAAATTAAGTCAACCAAAAAGTGTATTAGGCACTTAAATTACCAAGAAACCAAGTCCACAGTGCCTACGAAAGTAAAAACTCGTCGTTTAGGTTGTAAAAACTGTTTTATTGTCACAATCCAACATTAACGCTCCTTCCAAACATACGTTTTCGTCCACCCTGGACTTCATCAGATGTCTTTCACCCATTAATACATTTATATACCTTTATTCAATTGATTCATTAAAACCAAACCAATAAAATAACCCAATTACTTTCAAATTCATCAAATCAAATTCATTGTAATAACTCATGAATATTCATTAGTTAAACCAAGTATGTATTAAAAACATTTTGTGATGTTGATTGATTGTTTGCCTACCTAAAATTTTTAAAAAACAAGCTTATTACCTATTAATTAAACAAAAAAATGTTTAAAAACCCTATAAATAAAGTTCAATTTTTAAAAAAATTTAGGTAGGCAAACAATCAATCAACATCACAAAATGTTTTTAATACATACTTGGTTTAACTAATGAATATTCTTGTTATTACAATGAATTTGATTTGATGAATTTGAAAGTAATTGGGTTATTTTATTGGTTTGGTTTTAATGAATCAATTGAATAAAGGTATATAAATGTATTAATGGGTGAAAGACAGTTATCTGATGAAGTCCAGGGTGGATGAAAACGTATGTTTGGAAGGAGTGTTAATGTTGGATTGTGACAGTAAAACAGTTTTTACAACCTAAACGGCGAGTTTTTCCTTTCGTAGGCACCTTTCAAAATTAATCTTGGTTATGCTTAATAAGAGGTTTGAAATATTTACCTTACAGTCCTTCCTGCACTTACTGATGCACTTGAGCATTTGAGGTCAGTTTTTCAATTTGAGTACTCCCAGTTCACTTTACATCCTTGCTTTTTCGGGCTTTCCATTGCTGCTAGGGATTATTCAGAATTCCTTGTCGTGGTAGTGGCCTATGGATTGTGGGTGTACATGTCTTAACCATACCTGGACAGCTGCTTACTGAAGACCAGCCCGAAGGGGAATTGGAGGAAGACTTCCAATTTACCCACAACTGTCCCAAGTTTGTATTCTTTAGTCTTTCCCAAGTAGAGCTCGACACCCAGCATATTAACCAGGACTTTCTTACCACCCAAGAAGGTGGCCTTTCTAGGAGAACTTTTCCTGCAACAGTTTTTTTGCAAGGGAGTTTGAGTTCTGGGGTTTATGGCATACATCATTTTCATGGTATCCCTTGCTGGATTCCATATGTGAAAAACAGATTGGTGTCTGAGAAGTGCAGCTTTCATCGCCCCCCCCCCCCAAAGTATTCAGCCTGATTTGGAAATGAGAAGTCCTGCTGTTTACCACAGTCATGCTGTACATAAACAAGAGGGAACACACTCGGAACCCTTTTGCAGACTAGCAAAGAAAGCCGCTGAGTTGGTCTCCAAATTGAAGATGAGTCTTAGAACTTTGTACATTCCTTCAGGCCTCAACAATACTGCAGGTACCTTTTGACATATTTCCATCCAGCAGCCATGAGCAGTATCTGAATGGTGTCCTCTCCAAAAGACTAATAGAGAAATGGAGAGTATTGTATATAGCTTTGTTAATTTTGTGCAGACCTCCAGCAAGTCCCAAAGTTCTTCACAGGATTTCCAGCTAGGAAGGCTTGGGTGGGGGATGCGTTCTCATTCCTATGGAATGACCTTTTCTCTAGGCGGTTCCCTAACTCTTTTTGCTAGCCTGTGTACTGCAGAAGGTAATGGTGGAGAGACCCAGTATGAGACCCAAGGTGATGTGGCTCAGGCATTGCTGATTTTTCCTTCCTGATGTACTTGGGGAAAGGACCTCCACTCACCCATCCAGCAGTCAGGCTTGCTGGCCCTTCCAAACTTTTGAAGCCTAAGACTTAAGGCATGGATGATCTGACATGCATGCATTCCTTTCAGGAACCTCTATTCTGAGGATGTGCTAAACATCAAGGAGGAAGACTGGAAACCTAGCACTAGGACTTTAAAGTGAAGACAATTCTCTGTTTGATGTACTCAGAAGTATTAGAACCCTAGCTCTGCATGGCTTCCCCTGTTACTTTCATATTTAAGATCTTTTTGCAGCAGGACTTTCCTAGCCCTCCGTTAATGTTCACATTGCAATGACAGTCTTTCTACTTCCCTTCCTCCTGATTCACTTGTGTGGAAACCATGTTGATAGAATAGTTCTTAAAGGGATTTCTACTTGTGCAGACACAAAGGACTATCCCTTTACTTTAGACCACGGTTTTGTCCTATAAAATACCTTTGTTGTATTTGAGACAGCACTGTTTGCTTCTTTCAAATATTTTGTCTTGGAAGACAATTTTATTTTAATTTATTTAACATTTGTTTACCGGGAAAGTGCGACTTGGAACAAGCCAGTTTTCGGTGGAGGCCTGGGGAGAAATGCTTCAGACACACAACTTTGTAAACACACTCTTAGCAGCCATTACGGTAGCTGAGATTTCAAAATTGTAGGCCGTAATATGAGTTGCTCCCTTCAGTGTTTCTCAAAACAAGGGTGAGGCTGGGAACCAGCCTTTTTTTTCATGCCAAAGGCAGTCTCCCGTTTCTTTCAATGAGATTGTTCAGAACTGCTTGTGTCTTAAGCCAGGAAACAAGTGTGGGAGAACACTTGAGGTTTCTCAGTCCCTGGAAAAATACTATGACTTGTTATAGAAGGATTTTCCAGAACCTACACCCATTCCTCCTGTTCTGTCTGCTTTAGAGGATGTGTGTGTTACTGTGTGTGTGTGTTACTGTGTGTTTTACTGTCTGCAGTTTTCGTAATAGTCAGCAAGCTCCCCTAAAAAGGCAACTAGGATGTATAAAGTTTTTAAATATTTTAAACTTTTATGTGCTATTTCCAAACCTGACCCAGCAGCTATAGCTTTAGTTGATCCCAGTGTTGCTAAGCATGTTAATTACAGTCCTCTTTTTTGATGGGGAAATTGGTAGGTATGGAAAAATGTGTATACTTCTGCCACTTTGATTTTCAGAATTCAAGTAAAATTTCTTCTGTTGCTAGGTCACTGTTCATTGTTTTACAATGTGTGTATGACTGTGTTGATACTTCCAGGGCTATGAATAATAGTAAATATTGTGGGAAGAAATAGCCAGGGAATTGTTATGGCTAGGCTTGTATAGACCCTAGGGCCGATGGGCTAGTACCAACCTATGGCCACTGGTACTGTTTTGAGGAGGTTTGCATGGCTGCATTCTCAGAACCTTACAGATGATAAAAATCGGATTGTAAATTCTCTCTTTTAATAAAGATTGTGTTTTTGTGATCAGAAAGTGTGATGAAAGGGTAAGATAATTCAGGTACTCTCAAGATTTTTCAGCCATCCTTTTCCAATTTGTCCAAGGGCTGGATTGATTATTTATTTGCCAAAATTGGATAAGGAAATAAACAATCTTTACAAATTTCAGGTAAATGGATGTTGAAGAAGAAATGGCAAGGTGGTTCTAAAAAAGACTCAACTTTCCCAAAACCAAGGGCAGTCCAACAAGCCTGAATGATTATTCATGAGACCTTGTGACCCCTCCCACCCTGGCACATTTTTTTCTTCCAAAAAGTCTGAATCTTCATTTTTCTGTTTGACAACAGATTGTTTCAGAAAAATATATTCTGAAAATCTATCATAAAAGTTACAGATCGCAGTTGAAGAAAATTCCTTCTTTCCAGGGAGTCATTCCTCATTCTGCAGATCAGATTCTCTTGTTTCCACATCTATGTTTCATCACTTGCTGTCCTTTGGAGTGATACAACCAGTCCATCCTTCCCATGTGGGGAAAGGTTTTTATTCAAGGATCTTTCCTTGTACGAAAGAAAGAAAATACTTGGAGACCAGTTCTGGATCTTTTTTCCTAAAACTGTTTGTGGTACTGTCCAAATTCAAAATGGTGTCCTTTTACAACCTGCTCTTCTTCTTTCAAGTTTACTGGTAACACTACATTTAAAAGATGCTTATTGCATCCCCATTCATCGAGACTTCAGGTGTTTCTTAAAGTTTTGTGTATCTGGATCACATTGTCAGTTCTCTGACTTGCTGTTTGTAAACACTCTTCAGGCTCTGGATAGTCCAAAGTGTTTAGCTCTAGTTATAGCTTATTTTAGCCTATAGGGTATCAACATATTTCCATATTTAGAACACTTGCTTATCTTTGCAGAGTCTTTTTCAGTGTGTTAGAAATCTGTCTCTTAGGTTGAGGGATCTCTTACACAAGGGGATTTTAAGAAAACATTCAAAAGTCTTTCTTGACTTCTTCACACAGGATTGTGTCCTTCTTTTATGCCTAAAGTGGTATCCAAGTTTTTGTAGGCCAAACTATCCATCTCCCTGTTTTCTTTCCTGAACCTAAAAATGAGGGAGAAAGTATACTCCATACCCTGCACTTTGTGTGTGTGTGTGTGTGTGTGTGTGTGTGTGTGTGTGTGTGTGTGTGTGTGTGTGTGTGGTTATGCTAGGGTGTGGACATTTTATTTTTTGTTCTTCCTAGCATTGTCCTTTCAGGGCTCGGCCTCCCTCACTCTGCTGGCTGTTAGCATGGCTCGAGCTGCCAGACAGTTTGGGCATGTGGAAGGTGCTCTGAAGCTTAGAAGCTGACCAACTGTTAAATCCTTGGCAGGATATACCTCATTAGAAGCTGACCAACTGTTAAATCCTTGGCAGGATATACCCCATATAGCTAAGACTACTGCAGCAGTGATAGAACATCTGCTGTTATGGTAAGTTCAATTTACACAGCTGTACATTACTTCACTTACCTACAGCTTGAGCTGTGGTGTGGCTGACGTGGGGGCCCTTCACTAGTGGTGATTGTTACTCTGTTCTTTGTTTTTACTTGTTGGGCTACAAAAGGAAGCAAAAAATGAGGCTTCTTTCCTTTGTGGACACTTCTTTGAGTCTTCACTGGCATAAAATGTGTGGAAAGACTGCTTATTTTACCTGGAATGCAGGCATACATTCTTTTGTCAGGAAGAAGGCAGCATGACTTAAAACATCTGTAGAGCTCTGGTAGTTGATTAGTCTTGCCTAGAGATTCATGCCTAGCGATTCATGAAGAGTAGCTCGAAGAAGAGCTTGAGATCATCATCATATTGATTGCTGCTGCTGTTGTAGTTTAAGCTGTATTGGGTTGTATCCTGCTAATGACATATAACACACAGCCACTTCCAAAGCTTCAGAACACCTTCCACTCCCCCAAACAATTGGACAGCTCAAGTTGAGGTGACTAAGACAGGTTTGGGTGCCAAGCCCTTCATTGGTTTCCTGCCACTGAAGAAGAGTACTACTCTTTGGGCATTCCAGGATCAACATTTGCCTTGTGCTGTTCCATTGCTGGGCAGACAAATTCTCTTTGAAGAAAAAAACATCCCACATTTAATATTTATTGTTTAAGCTTAGCCTGTTGAGGAAAGTACTTTTTAAGCTAGGAAAATGTTTTTTTGTTGACTGCTACGTGACTGTGAATTAACTGTACTTTCAGATGGGAGCTCACTTTTTTCTGTCAGTTTAAAAGTTGTTAAAAACCATGATCACGTCAGTTGCCCTGCTAGACAGGGGTCCAGGGACGTAAATAGTGTGGGAAGAAATAGCCAGGGAATTGTTATGGCTAGGCTTGTATAGGCCCTAGGGCTGATAGCCTAGTACCAACCTATGTAAAAACTAAATGCTTTCCTTTCTTAGATCATTGTTGCAGTACTCCAAACTGCTTTATCTCACCAAATAGCAATGACATCCAGTTTGGGTACCAAAGCCAAAACCTTTCACAGAGCCATACATCCAAACCACAGGTATTGCACTCGTCTTTCTGTTCTACTCCTGGTCATTGTTACCATTGTTCTTTACTGGTTCAGATAAGTGCCCAGGTGGAGAAACTTCATTCCTTTTTCTTAGCATTATTGCTGTTTGTTGCTCTGTTAGATGTCAGCTAGGAGGGGAAAAGTTCAATTGTGATAGATTCTCTGCAAGGATCTCCAGCCCCAGTGCCTTTTCTGCGTGAAGGAAGAGCATGGTTATAAAAATAGTGTGATTTGTCAGTCTTTGATCCCAAAGACCTTAAGAACCTGGCTTTAATCACTCAACACATATTTGGAAATGCAACACTTATAGCACCTCACCCAAGTTAAAAGGGTAAACCCCTCTACCCCTATAGAGGACTAGGCCTGAAAATACTACTGTCACGTCCAACTTGGATGTACCCTGTGAGGCTTTAGGGCCCAGAGTACACCTGACAACAACTTTGACTCCCGCTACTGCAACTCCACTGAAGGCTGGAATGTTGTTAGAGTTTTGCACAATTTAAGTGATTGTAGTTACTGATGATGGTGAGAAGGGATAATCCCATATTACTGTTTCAGAGGGACCAAAGGGCATTCTGCAGATTCTTGTTAAAGAGAAATCCCAAGACCCTTCATCAAGGTGCATTGGAGTTAGAGCCTCCCAGATCATTAAAAGTGAAATTTGCACCCCCCCCCCCCGTCTCAGGAAAAGGAGTGGCTGGACTTCCCTCAGGGTCTTTTTAAAGTCATTATAGCACTCCCATCTCCCTGCTTCTCTGGGCCTACCCTGATGCCAGCTTCTCCTATTACTACTTAAGAGTCCTTTAGAAACCTCTTCTGATGAGGAAGAGGATGACTCGGATACTGATCACTCGTTGACATATTCATCCCATATTCGTTCCCCTCTCCTTGGTATATTTATAACAGATCCATTCCCCAGGTCAAGTGGACTTGGATGATGAGGATGCCATTTCCTGTGATTCCCTAGTGGGGGAGACTTCATTTGAGGGAACTGCTGTCAGTCTGTTGAAACACACTGACTGGAAATCCAAATAAGTCTCTGATATTCAACAAAGGTACTGTAACTTACTGGAAGCGGGCAACCCCTGCACATGTTTCTTTACCACTTGTTCTTGAGGCCTCCCTGTATCTACTTCACTGCACGAGACTCTCAGCCTCTTAAAGGCCTGGTGGATTTTACAAGGTTCACCAGACCCAGATGACCAAATATTTGTCTGTTTTGTCTAACTTGAGCAAAGTATTTTCTGTATCTGAGGAATTGAGCAGTAAGCAACAGGCTATATCCATGATGGCAGAGGCTTCTCAAGTTGTCAGACACATCACTAAATGCAGGTATGATGTAGTAGAAGTTTTTTTTCCAGGGCAGCTACAACAGGCTGTTTGATCAGGAGGTTTTCAGTATTGCGTTTTCGTCACTTGCCACAGGATATTAAGTTAAAATTGTTGATTCCCCTTTAAACAGGAACTTATCGTTTTGATCCAGAAGCTGAAAGCCTTTTAAAGCAACTGCAGAAACAGGGTCAACTCATTTAAGATTTTAGACAGATCTTTGTTACTTTGGTCCCCCTTATCCTGCCAAGCCTACTTTTGCTCGAAGGGAATCTAGGCCCTCCCACAAGACGAAAAAGTTGCCTAGAGAGAGATTTCAGGAAAAACCTGAAAGGGACTCCATACCTGGGAGGCCTCACTACCCAGACAAGTCTGTGCAACCCAATGTGCCCTCTATCCAACACCTCAGTCTTTCTATGCCCTTCCTAAAAACTGGTTACTCATCACAAAAGACAAATAGGTCGTCTCCATCATTCAGCATAGTTACAGAATGACTTGGAATGAGCCTCCCTCTTTGTGGGCATTTTCCTTCTTCCTCACAACCAGATTCAGCTGCACTGTTACATCTAATTCAATGGGTACAGTAGAGCCAGTTACCTCTCATTATGTAGGAACTGGGTTCTATTTCAGACTATTCCTTGTACCAAGAAAATGAGACATCAGTTCTAGATCTCTCCACTCAACAGTTTTCTGCAGGTACTTTTCCTCAAAATTTTATCTCTGCAGACACTTTCCTCTCTTTCTACCTCAGGCCTTCTTAGGCATCCTTTATTTTGAGGAACACTATCTTCACATTCATATCCATCCTGTCTTCAGGAAATGTTTGAGGTTTTCTGCTGTCACATTTTCAGTTCAGTGCTTTGCCCTTTGGGGCTTTCTACACCTCCCTTTATGGGAAGCAGTCACCTCTGGCTTTTAGGTTGTGAGCATCATAAGGTGAGTTTATAAGCTTCATTAGAGTTTTATACCAACCCTTTCAGGCATTCCTCAGATTCCAAAAGACCAGGAATTCCGTATTGTACCTGTTGCTTCAAATCATTTGTCAGGAGATGTTCTTCGCGTTTCACTGTTGCAGTCATTACGTTTGGGTAATCTGCTGGCAGGTTGCCCTCCGTCG
The DNA here is from genome assembly GCF_019279795.1 of Protopterus annectens. NCBI lineage: Eukaryota > Metazoa > Chordata > Ceratodontiformes > Protopteridae > Protopterus > Protopterus annectens. Next base: position 238,853,250 of record NC_056749.1, on the reverse strand, counting down.
GCCTGAATAACAAAGTCTTGGATCCTGCGTCGGTTGCTGTCTCCTCTTCCATGACATCAGGTCGTCAGGGGTATAAAACATGCAGCCGACGATATTTTATTCAAGTCTTTCTTGCCGTGCGGTGCCCGAAGCAGAAGCAGTTAGCAAGTGCCGGTCGGCCGAATCCTGAAGTTTTCATATTAGAGTTTCAGAACCGAAGTCTTCAAACTAAAGCTAAGTACCCCGTTGGGGAAACTTTTTCTTGCTTCTTCCCGATGTCAGTAAAAGTTAATAATTGCATTACTTGTGGGAAGCAAATATCTCATAAGGATTTTCATTTGTACTGTATTCCTTGCCTAGGCCCTGATCACAACGTGCCTTGCTGTCGGTTTTGTGCTAGATTTAACGCAATGTTAAGCATCTGTATATTTTTGCTTCGAAATATTTTGGTACAAGATTTAATTATCCTGAAATGTCGTCTGTTAGCAATCCGACTACCGGAGTTCATCGCAGCCCCTGATACCCGCTACTTTTGAGTCGCAGGCCTCTACCGAGACCCATTCGGAGTCTGGTATGCTGCGAGATTCTCAGAGTATTGAACCTGCGAATGCCTCTCCCTCGGATGGGTCTGGAGCCACTGAGCAGGCACCGGCTTCTGAAGGTGTTTTCAGGCCTCAACATTTTTATATTAAACCGACGCCAGCAACAAAAGCAAGGTCAAAAACAACTTCTATGTCTTAAAAACTGACGCATGAGCCATGTGCTTAGGCCCCTGTGCCTAAAAAACAGATTATCAAAATGACTGAGGATTTAATTACCTTGATCAGGGGTCCCCCCCTAAGAGGCCTAGGCAAGATCAGGTTTCCATTTCATCTGATTCCTCTTCTGATCAGGAATTTTGTATTCCACCATATGAAGATTCTGATGCAGAGGAATCCATCCCATCTGCATCTCCTCCTGAGGATTACTCCTTTGGGGAGACTTTGCATACTTTAAGGGAACATTTTCACTGGGAGAGTCAGGACTTCTCTGAATCAAAAAAGAGGCTTAGGGACTTCCTTCTTCCTCAGCATAGGCCTTTGGCAATACCTCCTGTATTAGACCTTGTTGATGATGTGTTCTCTGAATCTAGCATGGCTCCTGATTCCCTGGCTCCGGCTCCTAGTAAGCCAGACAGATATTACAGGGTTTCTGACTCCCACAAATTTCTTTTCAAAAATCCTGCTGCTGATCCTGAGACTATTTCTCTGGGTACCAAGGATGTAAAGGCCTCTACAGCCAAAAATCCTACCCCTTCTGATAGAGATTCCAGGGCATTGGATAGATGGGGTAAAAAGGTTTATACATCTGCAACCTTGGCAATCAGGGCTTTAAACTGCCAGTTTCATATGCTTAAATATCAACAGCATGTTATAGGCTTACTGAAACAGAAAATTATGTTGATTTTTGATTGTGTGGAAAATAGAGTTACAGGAATTATTGCATTCAGCAGAACAGGTTGGAAAGCATACTTTGCAATGTGGTTTTGATTCCTTGGAGGCCTCTTGTAGGGCCGCCGTTACTGGATCTGTGATTAGAAGGCATTCCTGGCTCAAGGAGCAAAATCTGCCTGATAATGTTAAAGCTAAATTGTTGGATGCCCCTTTGCAGCGTGATACTCTGGTAATAAGGCAGAAGAGGCTTTAAAGAAAATGGAAGACAAAGCTAAATGTGTGCAACTGTAAAAGATTTCTTGCAAGTGCAGCCACTCAGGTTCAGTAGGCACTGGCCTACTAAAAATTGGTCCTTTCCTGTGTCCAACAGAGCTACTCAGGGCAAATCCAGGCGCTCAAAAGGCTCCAAATACCAATCACAGGGTTCTTACATGTCAAAGCAATGGGGTGCCGCCACCTCCAAATCTGGAGGAAACAAAGCACAATCCTACAGTAAGCAGTCTCAATGACTTTCCTCTACCATCACCAAGCACTTATCTTTTGGCAGCCCCCTTGGGGGGAAAACTAGCACTTCATGCTCAAAATTGGCAGTTAATTACCCAGGACAAGTGGGTATTAAACTTAGTATCCCAGGGGTACAGATTTAATTTCCATAATTTGCAAATTTCAAACGGATGGCCAGATCTGCCACAAAACCAGTGGGCTGAGGCCCAGAAACAAGTCAGGTCCCTCATGGATATGGGGGCTATTCAACCGGTACCATAAAAGGAAAAAGGACGAGGTTTTTATTCAAGACTTTTCCGGGTACCCAAAAAAGACAATTCATGGCGTCCAATGCTGGACTTATCGATTCTGAACACGTTCCTGGACATTCCAGAATTCAAAATGCTGACTTTACAACAGCTACTGCCTATGCTAGGCAGGAATGCTTGGTTAGTAACTCTAGACTTAAGAGGCTTACCTGCATATCCCAATAAGGGAATTATGCAGAAGATACCTCTGCTTCAAAGCAGATTTTTTGCATTACCAATTCTCTGCACTGCCCTTTGTAAAGACCCTGGGCGCAGTAGATAAGCCAAAGTGCCTGGCACCAGTAATTGCGTTCTGCAGACAAAGAAGCATTCAGATTTATCCTTAATCTGGACGATTGTCGTCTCATTCAAGCAGAGGACAAGGACACTCTTCTTCAACATCTGGTGTTTGTAAAAAGGCTTCTAGCATGCCTAGGGTACACCGTAAACGAAAAGAAATCACAACTGGTACCCTCTCAAATAATTACATTCCTGGGTGCAAGCTTGAATACAACTTCCCAGATGGCTTACCTAATGCCAGACAAACAAAGGCAACTGACAACATATTTCAAACAAATGGCAACAAAAACCCAGTTATCTGCAGGCTTTGGGGTTCATGGCATCCTGCATTCTACTAATTCCATATGCGAGACTGCATATGAAGAAGCTTCAATGGTACCTAAAAAGTTTATGGAGTCAACATTGTCACAGCCTAGAAACAATGATTCCTCTCATTCCCTGTCTACAACAGCAGTTTCTTTTGTGGGCAGAGACATGTCACCAAAACAAGGGACGGTCATTCACTCTACCCCCTGCCACCCAAACCCTAACTACAGACGCATCAGACTATGCTTGGGGGGCCCACCTGGCAGGGAGATGCATTCAGGGCAAATGGAGCCCAAACCAAATGCATCTGCATATCAACCAGAAAGAGATGCTAGCTGTTCAGAATGCTCTGACAGCCTTCAAGGACTTACTTCATCCAGGACAATTACTGATAAAGACAGACAACACCACAGTTATGTGGTACATAAACAAGCAGGGGGGTACACATTCCTACCCCCTTTGCAGACTAGCCATGGCTTTGTAGAACACAGCCTTGACTTACCAAATACATCTTCAAGCTCAATTCCTGCCAGGAAAGCAAAATACTCTGGCAGATGACCTAAGCAGAAATCTTATGGACCCGCACGAATGGAAACTGGATCCACAAATCTTCAGCATGTTAACACAGAAATGGGGGAGCCCAGACATAGATCTGTTTGCCTCTCCCCAAAATTATCAGTTGGACAAATTCTGCACAAGAGCTCATCACAAAAAAGCATGGAAAGTGGATGCTCTATCCTTCCGCTGGAAAAACCTGTCAGTCTATGCCTTTCCCCCTCTGCCTCTACTCTCCAAGATCTTACTAAAAGTCAGACAGGAAAAAACAAAAATGATCCTAATTGCTCCGGACTGGCCCCACCAGCACTGGTACTCGCTTCTAAGGAATATGTCTCGCCTTCCTCCATGGTACTTGCCTCAAATACCTCCTCTACTGTCTCAACAGAACTATCAAATTCTGCAAACTCCGCTCCAAACTCTGAATCTTGCAGCATGGCTAATCAACTAATTATTCAAAAAACACCTCTCAGTAAATCTGTGATGGATGTCATTTTGGAAGCCAGAAGGCCTAGTACTAGAAAATGTTATGCTGATAAATGGAAGCGATTCTGTGCTTGGAACCAAACACAAGGAATAGACACAGCAAAGCCCAATATTCCTCAGATTTTACAATATTTGATTGAGATGTTTGACAAGGGCCTACCTTTTTCTTTAATAAAAATCCATGCCTCTGCCATCTCGGCTCATTACAGGACAGAGCCTCCCCTCTTTTCTCATCCTCTGCTTAAACAGTATCTTAGAGGGGCCAAAAATTTAAGGCCTCCCAGAAGAGCACCAAGTCCTGCATGGGATCTCAATTTTGTGCTGGAAAAACTCACCCTGCCTCCTTTTGAACCAGCAGCTACTGCGGATATAAAATTTCTATCTTGGAAAACGCTTTTCTTTTGGCAGTCACTTCAGCAAGAAGGGTTTCAGAACCACAGGCTCTCATGGCAGTGGAGCCTTTTATTATATTTTACCCAGACATGGTGTCCCTCAGGACCAATCCTTCTTTTATGCCTAAGGTGGTATCCGGTGTGGCTCTTAACCAGACCATTTACCTGCCAACATTTTACCCAAATCCGCAGAACAAGGGGGAGTGGATTTTGCGTTCATTGGATGTACACAGACAACTAAGATTCTACCTAATTAGGACCAAATCTCTAAGAAAGTCTGAGCAACTACTGGTAGCATTTGCTGCAGGGTCACAGGGGAAGGCTATATCAAAGCAGACCATTTCTAAATGGGATAAGCCACTGCATTCGTTTCTGTTATTTGCACCATGGTATACCTGTGCCCAAGGGGATTAGATCACATTCCACCAGGGCTGCCTCTACTTCAGCTTTTCTCAGAGGGGTCCCAACCAAAGACATTCTAGAAGCTGCTACTTGGAGCTCTGTTAATACCTTCACAAAGCATTATAATTTACCTCTTCTCTAAATAAATCCAGGGCAGGCTTTGCCACTGCAGTCCTGCAGGGCCTTATAGCCGCTCCTAATGCTGTTTAGTTACATCCCCCCATCCATAGCTTTGGGATTCTACCCAAATGTAATGACCGCAACAGTGAAACACGAAGAAAATAGTACAGTTGTGTACACTTACCGTAAATGTAGATGTTCGAGTGTATTCACTGTTGCAGTCCGGGTTACCCACTCGCCATCCCCCTTTCTATACCTTTTCTTTCCTTCACTATACTCAAAAGCCTTTGTGGTGTATTTGCTTTTAGTTGAAGGTAAAGTTTGTTTCTAAACGTGCATTTGTATATTTACTGTTTATTTATATATATTTATATATATATATATATATATATTTTTTTTTTTTTGCTCCCCATTTGGGGGGCACCTGACATCTTGTTTTATACCCCTGCCGACCTGACGTCATGGAAGAGGAGACAGCAACCGACGCTGGAACCAAGACTTTGTTATTCAGGCAGACGCAGGACCCAAGACTTTGTTATTCAGGCCGACTGAGGGCAACCTGCCAGCAGATTACCCAAATGTAATGACTGCAACAGTGAATACACTCTAACATCTACATTTATGGTAAGTGTACACAGCTGTACTTTACTGAAAGAGTGCCTCCAAACCGGTGATTTTATTTAAGACCTTTTAGTCCCCAGGGAAGAAGCAGATTGGAGACCTCTTCTTGACCTCTCTGGGCTAAACTCTTTTCTGAAAGTTCCTTGCTTCAAAATGCACTCCTGTCAGACTCTCTGCTTCTTCTCCCAATTGCTTTTAAGACTACACAAGAATGCTTATTTGCATATCTGTAATCCCCAAAATCACAGAAAATATTTAAGATTCTCTGTCTTTGACTCTTACGGTCTATTTACTACTTTTCCCTTAGAACTTTTAGCAGCACCAAGGGTAGTGGCAAGGTACCTGGCACTAGTCATGGCTTTCTGCAGACTGTAAACAATTAAAATGTACTCTATTTTTATCTTGCTAATTCTGTAGTCTGTCACCTCCACTTCAGACATTCTAAAGGGTTCAGATTTAATGTTTAAGCAGCTTAGTCCTTCTTCCAACAGACAGAGTAATGGCTTACAAAACTTGCCTTCTGAATCTAGCAAAGCAGAAATCTGCCTTAGCCAGAGAGTTTCTAAAAGCCATTGATTCCATGTCTTTAACTGTCCTTGTGGTCCCCTTATGCCAGGCTTCACACATCTTAGGTCAGTCTGGATTCAGCATCAGAATTCTCTCAACCAACAAGTTCCAGCCATTCAGATAAGGTCAGATTCCTTTATTGTCGTTGCACAAGTATATAGAAATTTGTAGCAATCCTCGCAAAGTGCATTCACCTATAATGAACATGAATAAATAAGAGAATAAAATACAATACCAAATAATACAATATAATGCAATGCAGTAAACAACTAAGCTATTGCACTTGGGTAAATAGCACATGAATAAAGTAATGTGTACAGGAATGTAAGCATATACCTTATAGTGCAAATGGCTGTATTTAGCATTGTTCAGTTCACATATGGCTCTGAGATAGAAACTGTTTGTAAGTCTGTTTGCCTGAGGTGGAATGGACCTGAACTGCCTGCCAGAAGGCAGCAGCTCAAATAGGTGATGTCTAGGGTATGAGGGGTCTTTCAAGATGTTGGTTGCCCTGCTGAAACAGCAAGAGCTGAAGAGTTCCTCCAAGAGAGGGCAATGAGCAGCCTATGATTTTCTGGGCAGAGTTAGTGATCCTTTGAAGGGCCTTCCTGTCTGCCACTGAGCTGTTGGCTTACCATGCAGTATGTCAGCACACTTTCAATAAAACAGAGGTAAAAAGACTCCAGTAGTTTCTTATGCAGGCTTTTTTTTCCTGAGGATCCTCAGGAAATGAGGTCTCTGCTGTGTCTTCTTGACTGCCTCCGTGGTATTTATGGACGAAGAGAGATCTTCTGCCACATGTACACCTAGAAACTTGAAGGCAGAAACACTTTCCATATGTCTCCAGTGATATATATTGGGTTGTGATCTGTGTTGTGCCTCCGGAATTTATTATGAGTTCTTTTGTTTTGGCAGGGGTTCAGGACAAGGTTGTTCTCATTACACCATGCGGCCATTCTTTTGAACTTCATCTCTGTATGCTGTCTCGTCGTTTCCTGAAATAAGTCTAACTACTATGGTATCGTCCGCAGACTAGAATGAGAGGGGGCACAGTCATGGGTGTAAAGAGTGTACAGAAGGGGGCTCCGCAAGAGATCTTGACTGTATCTATGATCAAACTGACTGACCTTTAACAGTAAAGAACATACATATGAACACACAAAATAGAGAAAGAGAGCATAGAGCCGCTGTAATTGTGCATGCCACCGTCTTGAAAAAAATCCAGATCTGGTTCTAGAATTGCTTTAGTGGGCCAAACAGGTAGACTTCAATCCAGGGTTCCCCTTTGTGTACTCTCCACCAAGCCAGAGAACTGCAACAGATGCCTCAGACTTGCATTGGGAATTTGCTGCCTAGGAACCAAGATCCAGGGTGTATGGAGTCCTTCATTCAAAAAAAATCACATCTGTATCCGAGATGATATCCTTGCTCAATGTGCTCAAAGCTCTGTACCACTTGTAGACTCCAGGTATTCTACAAGTTGTGACAGACAACAGCACAGTTGTGTAGTAAATGAGCACAGTGGAACACAATCTTACTCTGTCTGTAGAGTAGCTACAGTTGCTGGAGGAAGTGACCATTCAACAGTGTTTTTCTTCGGGCAGTCTATATTCCCTCCCATTGAAGCAAAGCCAAGGTTGCAGGCTTTAATGGTCTTATTGTAGTTGGGTGACTGTCTCCTTGCTGCTGTGAGCTTAAGTTAATAGTAGTCCAAGATTTTCTGGTTTGGCAACTCTTGACTTTTGAGATAACAGTAAACCTAACAAAATTCCTGGTAGAGCTGTCACAGACCCTCCAATTTATAGGTTGTTTGCTGGGTACCCTTCTTAAGCTATTCGTCACATTTTGCAGGCAGTAATCAGAATTTACCAGGTTCCTCTTGTGTATCTGCCCTGAATGCCAGGACAATGGGAGGACTCATAGCAGCCATGATATTTACTAGGCAAGGTTTCTCCCTTTTTTTTTTTTTTTTTTCAAATATCTCCAAGTCTTTTGGGTTTCTAATACCATGACGGGAATGGACCCCATTCCTAACTCAAAAATACAATTAAAGTTCATGAAATTAGTATTGTTTCAATCTTTGATGTCAGACAGAAGTGATGTTTGCAGCACCCGCAGTGTGCCCAGTAATGATGACTCCTGCAATTTGTATGGGGTTACATGTATTGGTAACATGTCTAAATACAATTGTAGATTATAAGACCCATTGCTCCTATTACTATTGGAACAGTCTGGGTATCTTTCTTCCACATTGCTCTCTTTTCTGCCTGCAAATCCTGAAATTTTATGACTTTGTGTCTCTGTGTGCAACACACTGTAGTCACTGGGTGTGGTGATTTCAATGAGCAGTGCTACTTTTGTCTTCTTTTCGTGGACCACTATATCCACTTTTCTGGCATCTATGTTTTGAACTGTTGGTCATGGGTGATCCCATGTGATGTAGACTTCCATCATTTTCTATGATGCTTTGTGGCTCATGTTTCCAGTGTTTTTCAGCCACTTCAATACCATAATGTTTGCACAATCCCCAGTGCAGCAGTCTTGCCCTGTTGTTATGCCTTTCACTGTGCAGTCCTTCTACCATTAGTATGTCGCAGCCAGCAACGAGGTGTGCAACTGTTTTCAGTTCGGTTTTACAAAACCTACATTTGTCCATTTCTCCTAAATGTTCAATGGACTTTTGTAAACCAGCGTGTACGTAGCCCACTATCGTGGGCCGCCATTATTAGCCTTTCATCTCTTGGTTTGAATTTGCTTCTTAACCATTCCTGCATTTGTTCCTGATCAGCATGAGGTTCTTCCAGAAGTTTTCTACACTTGCAACTATATTTATGCATTTTCCACATGTCTTGCCTTCTTATCTGGTCCTTCACCTTTCTTTTGTTTTTTTGACCCATTCAGTTGCTGCCTGATTTTTATTTATTTATGGTTTAATTTCCATTCCTGCTTGATACCGATATACTTCTGCTAGATTAAGTAGAGAAGTAATGTTAGATTTATTTTCCTCATGTTTCAAAACTTTCACTACGTTTGGGTCTTGTGAGGTCAGTAGATACGTGTGGAGTCCCACGATTGCAGATCTGTACATGTCATAAATTACAAGGAGGCCCGTCCCTCCATCGGATGATGGACTATATAATCTTGGTATGCACTGATTTTTTTTTTATAAGTCATTTGGTGAGCATGAACCATCCTTCTTGTTTTCCTACCTAATCTGTCCAACACTTTTTGGGGCCAGTCAGTCACTCCAAAACTGTAAGTTAGGACAGGAAGAGTAAAATTGATTTATAGGTTGGATTTTCTTCCTAGATGTCAGCGCGGTTTTCAGGATTAATTTAAGTCTTCTAAAGTATTCCTTACCAAGTTATATTCACATTTGTTCATGTTTTATTGTTGATCCTTCATCAATTCCCAAATATTTATACACTCCCTCTTGTTCAAGTTCTTTTATATCACATTATTGTCCCAAACGGATGTTTTCTTGGTGCTGCCGTTTTCCTCCTTTCAGTTCCTCATCTGATGAGCTATACAGATGATGTTCGTGTTTCACTGTTGCAATCATTACATTTGCTAAAGCAGTATCTTAGAGGAGCCAAAAATTTGAGGCCTCCACCATTATCTGCATGGGACCTCAATTATGTGTTGGAAAATCTCACCCTGCCTCCATTTGAACCAGCTGCTACCGCTGATATAAAGTTCTTATCATGGAAAACTGCTCTGCTACTAGCAATTACTTCAGTAAGAAGAGTTTCAGAGCTACAGGCCCTTATGAGGGGTTGGGAGGGTGACCTAATGTTAAGGTGTTTGCCTTACAAACACAAGGTGCAGGGTTTGAATCTCACAAGGGATAATTGGCTAGACTTGAAATGGCTCGCAAGGGCAGTTAGCTTAGTACTAGTCTATGAACCTATGGCTGTAGAACCTTTTATCATATTTTACCCATACAGGGTGTCTCTGAGGACAAATCCGACATTTATGCCTAAGGTGGTTTCCAGTGTGGCACTTAACCAAACAATTCATCTGCCAACCTTTTATCCAAATCCGCAGAACAAGGGGGAGAAAATTCTACATTCCTTGGAAGTACACAGTCAGCTAAGATTCTACTTGAGCAGGACTAAAGCTCTAAGAAAAACTGAACAATTACTAGTGACATATGCTGCAGGATCAGAAGGAAAGGCTATTTCAAAGTGGTTAAGCCACTGCATCCGTTTCTGCTACTTACACCACGGTAAACCTGTGCATTAGGTCTCATTCCACCAGAGCTGCAGCTACTTCAGCAGCCTTTCTCAGAGGAGTACCAACCAAAGACATTCTAGAGGCTGCTACTTGGAGTTCTGTTCACACCTTTACAAATCATTATCATTTGCCTCTCTACTCTAAGTCCAGGGCAGGCTTTGCCACTGCAGTTCTGCAGGGCCTTATAGCCACACCTAATGATGTTTAGCTCCTGCCTCCCAACCATAGCTTTGGAATTCTACCCAAATGTAATGACTGCAACAGTGAAACATGAAGAACATTAGTACAGTTGTGTACACTTACCATAAATGTAGATGTTCGAGTGTATTCACTGTTGCAGTCCAGGATACCCTCCCACCATCCCCCTGTCATTCTGGAGTTCATCTTTCCTTCTCTATCTTCTACAACCTGTTTGCTTGTAGATGAAGATAAAGTTTTATATTGATGCATATATATATATATATATATATATATATATATATATATATATATATATATTTTTTTTTTTTTGCTACCTTTTTGGGGGCACCTGACATCTGGGGCAAGAAAAACTAAAGAAAATGGCGTCTGCTGCATGTTTTAAACCCCTGACGTCATGGAAGAGGAGGCTGCAACTGACGCAGGACCCAAGACTTTGGAATTCTGGCCGATTGAGGGCAACCTGCAAACAGATTTCGGCTTGGACCTTACCTCAAAGACCTCAACTACTGTCCCAGCAAAACAATCAGATCCTACACAATCAGCTCCAGACTGAACCTGGCAGCATGGCTGATCATGTAGTTATACAAACACCTCTCAGTAAAGCTGTGATGGATGTCATTTTAGAAGCCAGAAGGCCTAGTACTAGAAAATCTTATGCTGATAAATGGAAGAGATTCTGTGCTTGGAATCAAGCACAAGGAACTGATACAGCACAACCAAATATTCCTCAGATATTACAATACTTGACTGAAATGCTTGACAAAGGCCTATCTTTCTCATCAATTAAAATCCATGCCTCTGCCATTTTGGCTCATTACAATACAGAGCCACCAATCTTTTCTCATCCTTTACTAAAGCAGTGTCTTAGAGGAGCCAAAAATTTGAGGCCTCCTAGAAGATCACAAATACCTGCATGGGACCTCAATTTTGTGTTGGAAAAGCTCACCCTGCCTCCATTTGAACCAGCTGCTAATGCTGATATAAAGTTCTTATCATGGAAAACAGCTCTGCTACTAGCAATTACTTCAGCAAGAAGAGTTTCAGAGCTACAGGCCCTCATGGCTGTGGAGCCTTTTATCATATTTCATCCAGACAGGGTGTCTCTGAGGACAAGTCCTACATTTATGCCTAAGGTGGTCTCCAGTGTGGCTCTTAACCAAACTATTCATCTGCCAACCTTTTATCAAAATCCACAGAATAAGGGGGAGAGAATTCTGCATTCCTTGGACTTAAGACAGACAGCTACGATTCTACTTGAGCAGGACTAAAGCTCTAAGAAAAACTGAGCAATTACTAGTGACATATGCTGCACGATCAGAAGGAAAGGCTATTTCAAAGCAGACTATTTCAAAGTGGATAAGCCACTGTATTAGTTTCTGCTACTTACACCATGGTAAACCTATGCCCAAGGGCATTAGGTCTCATTCCACCAGAGCTGGTAGAAGCTGGTTCAAATGGAGGCAGGGTGAGCTTATCCAACACATAATTGAGGTCCCATGCAGGTAATGATGATTTTCCTAGGAGGCCTTAAATTTTTGGCTCCTCTAAGATGCTGCTTTAGTAAATGTAATGACTGCAACAGTGAATACACTCGAACGTCTACATTTATGGTAAGAGTACACAACGGTACTTTTTAAATAGTCAACAAAGAGAAGATGAAAAGTCTTTACACTTTTTTTGTTTTCTAGCAACCAAATTTATAGCCATGGCATAAGCTGTTAAGTAGACAGTTTAATGGGTTAAGGGCAAGACAGAATTAACAGTGATGACAGATTGTCACCCTGTAATATCCCCTTTTGAATTTTTATCCCTGGAATAATAATTTGTACTTTATCATGGCTTAATTACAAAGTGGTCTGTCACTGTAATGTAGTCGATCAGTGTAGGTTGTATCGTCTACATTTTTAAACACTCTTTTACCTATGAATGTGAGATGCTATAAATGTTTTTTTTTATAGTTAATCCATGCCATACTTAAATTCTTCCCCTTTTTACAGTTCTCCACTATGACTTTAACAACAAATGATCCTTTGTTCCATGTGACTTTCCTTTGTTGCTGTTTTGTTCTACTGCCAAAATTGAGTTTTCTTCTAAATGACTATAAACTCTGTCGGCATCAATTCCAGTGTATAGTTTATACGTCATCAGAAGGCAAGTTATTGGCCTATAATTTTTAGGGTAGCCTGCAGGTTCACTCTTTAGTAGCATTGTTTTTCCTGTTGTTGGCCAAGTTGATGTCTGTTCAGGGGGTGCATATAAATAGTTCTTACGCAAATTCTAAATCTTTGTGCAAAGATGGTAATACTTTTAACCAGGAATTAGGTACTGCTTCTGGGCCTGGGGCTTTCCAGTTGGAGGCTTTTCTTAACTTTGTTTCAATCTCTCTGGCTATTACTTTTATCCCATTTCATATCCTGTACCTTTAAACTTCTTATTCTTTCTTTTACTTTTTCTGTCCAATTAGCATCTTTATGTTCCACAGGATCTTCATAATACTTATCCAAACTTTATCTATTTCTTCTTTTTTGGTGGTCTTTCCATTCCTTTTACCTTATTTCCCAACTCTCTATAGAACTTTTTTGGGTCATCAGTAAATTGCTTATTTTATACCTTTTCTTTATATTTATCTGTGTATCTTTCTAAGTTTTTCTGTCTGTGATGAGATTTTTAGCTTGTTACTTGCGAAAGTGCATGATAGATCCTGGTCTGGTCTAATACTGCCCATCACTTTTATTACATCTGTCTTTCTTAGAATTTTTGTTGATCTGTTCCCTCTTCTGTATTCTTCTAACAGTGACAGCTAATGCTGCATGAATTTTTAAGGAGGATTCTGTTGAACTGGGTCTTTTGTAAGTAAGGGAAGCCAGCTCCCATCTTTTTGCTTCCACTGCTGTGTGCAGCAACATTCCTCCAATTTCCTCTCTAGGGCAGTGGTCCACGAATGGTGTTTAGGTCCCCTTTATGCCTTTTCTCCATTTCCCCCCTCCCCAATTTTTTTGTTTTTGACAGAAGGCAACATTGACCAGGGCAAAAGTCATTCTAATAGCTTCATTTTTACCATAAAAAGTATGGTTCACCTTGTTTTTTGGCCTTATCGCTAGGAGAAGTTTCTCGGTCTGATGCTGTTCAGAATCCTTCTGACTCTCATAATCTTGCATGCTCTCAGGTTAAGCTCTTGGTTACTCCAGTTCAAGTGAGGACCAGGAACAGCAGGGTTCCTTTCAGCATTTTGAATGCTGAAAACGCCAAAGTCAATTTCATCGAACTGAAATGTTTGAAATGTCAGAAGAGTGAACTGACGGAACATCGATTTCTTTCCCAGGGAAAGAAATCGGTGGGCCGTCTTAGGAGTTTGCTATTTCCTCCACTGGTGCGGTCTCGGAGTAGGTATATTTAAGTAGGGGGGGTGTGGGGGGTGAAGCCCCCCCCCCACTTCTGTCAGTGTTTAAAGTATTTACATTTTTTTTTTTTGCATAGAACACTGATTTCTTTCCCTGGGAAGGAAATTGGTGTTTCGTGCGTTCGCTGTTCTGAGATTTTGAACATTTCAGTTCGACGAATTTGCCTTCGTCGTTTTCAGCTTTCAAAATGCTGATATAGACCCGAACAGCATACCCTAACTTAGTCCATTTTCCTTTTTCTGCATGCTTTTCAGCTAATTCATTTTGAGCAGAAGGAAATGGATGGATGCATTTGTTTGGACTTAAGAAAAAAGTTTAGATCCCTTGTTTGCTTTGGTTCTTTCAGATGTTCTTCATGTTTCACTGGTGCAGTCATCACACCTGGGTTGTCTGCCTGCAGGTAGCCCTCAGTCGGGCCGAATACCAGAGGCTTATTATTTCTGCGTCAGTTGCTGTCGCTCAAGGACTGACGTCAAGTCGTCAGGGGTATAAAAACAGGCAGCTGATGTCATTACATCAGTCTTTCTTACCGAGGAGCCTGAAGCAGAAGCAGTTCGCACGAGTGCCGGTCGGCTGCTACCTAAGTTTTTGTTTCTGAACTGAATCATCCTGAAGTCTTCTAAAGGTAAATACCCTGTTGGGGATCCTTTTTTCTTGCTCTAACCGATGTCAGAAAAGATGGTCTTGCCCGTGGAAAGGAAATACCACACTGAGATTTCCATTCTTACTGTGTCACCTGTTTAGGGCCAAACCACGACATACCTCATTGGCTTTGTGCCTTGTTCAGCTCCCAGACTATTCGTCATTGGGCCCTTATTGTCTCTAAATACTTCCGTTCTCTATCTCTGTATTCCGAAATGGCTTCGGTAAGCCATCCGACTACCGATGTTCTGAACGTAATGATAAAGACAGAGACAGACTGCACAGGGCCAAAACTGCCGACGATACTTCCGTTAAGCTAGTTTCCAATTCGCCGGTACTCAGTGAAGCACTTTTACAGCCCCTGATGCCTGCTTCAATGGATTCGCAGGCCTCTACCGAGACCCGTTCAGAGTCCGGTATGCCGTGAGACTCTTCTTCGACTACAGAACCTGCGGATGTCTCTACCTTGGATGGGTCCGGAGCCGCTGAGCAGGCACCGGCTTCTGAGGAAGTTCTTTGCACTACTGATATTCGACACAAACAAATGACTTCTTTCGCATCTTCAGTTCTGTATAAAACTACAGAGTTTCTAAGGCCAAGAGTAAAAGCTACGCCTAAAAAAATGACCCAAACTCCAGCACCTGCTTCCTTGCCACAACATCAAATGCTTAAAATGGCAGAAGACCTTATTAGGCTAATTAGGGGAAGCCAGCCTTCCCTTGCTAAGAGAAAGAGACCAGTCCCCAGCAGCTTTAACAGACCAAGAGTCCGATGACTCTGAGGTATCTGATTATGAAGACATGCCTTTATCTGCTTATGAGGATTCAGATGCAGATGAATTCATTCCAATCCAGAGGATTTTTCTTTTGGTGAAACCTTGCATACTTTGAGAGCATTTCCACTGGGAATGCCAAGACTATCCTCGGTCCAAAAAGAGACACTGAGATTTTCTAGATTTGCCACAACATAGGCCTTTGGCAGTACCCCCAGTCCTGGATGTTGTGGATGATGTCTTTATGGAATCCAGTCTAACTCCTGATACTTTACCCCCTGCTCCTAAGAAACCAGACGGGTACTACAGAGTTCCTGACTCTCTCAAATACCTTTTCAGAAATCCTACTGCTGACCCAGAGGTAATCTCCCAGGGGCCTAAAGGTATCAAAGCAACTACAGCTAAGAATCGCACCGCTTCGGACAGGGATTCCAGAGCTTTAGACAGATGGGGTAAGAAAGTATACACCTCTGCAACCCTCGCCATTAGGGCTTTGAATTGCCAGTTTCATATGCTAAAGTACCAACAACATATCATGGAACTTATTCAGCAAAAATTTGCTACGTTTACAGACTCTGCAGAAAATAAAGAATTACAAGAGCTTATGCATTCTGCAAGCCAAGTCAGCAAGCATAGTTTGCAATGTGGATTTGACATCCTAGAAGCATCTTGCAGGGCAGCAGTCACTGGTTCTGTACTGAGAAGGCATGCTTGGCTTAAGGATCAGACCTTGCCAGACCATGTCAAATCAAAATTACTAGACACTCTTTTGAACAAGGACAATCTGTTTGGCATCAAAGCAGAAGAGGTTCTTAAAACGATGAAAGAAAAATCTAAATCTATGCAGACAGTCAAAGATTTCTTGCAAGTACAGCCTCCTAGATTCAGTAGGCATTGCCCCTCGAAGCATTGGTCCTTTCCAGTCCCCTCTAGGCCATCTCAGACTAGACCCAGGGGAAACAGACCCCCCCCAAACTATAGTCTCAGGGTATGCAGAGATCTAAGCAATGGAGTGCCTCCACTTCTAAAACAGGGAGTGCTAAGCCACTCCCTTATGGAAAGAATTCACAATGACTTCTCAACTCCACTCCCCACATCTGCCCAACTGCTCATGCCCCTAGGAGGAAAACTTGCCCATCATGCAAAAAACTTGACTTCCATCCCCAAAGACCGATGGGTCCTCACATTGTATCCCAGGGGTACAAATTTTACTTCCATTCTCTGCCAACCCCAAAAGGGTTCCCAGTGAGCAGAGGCAGAAAACCAAGTTCAATCACTGCTTTCCATAAAGGCTATTCAACTTGTTCCTGTAGAACAGACAGGTAAAGTGTTCTATTCCAGACTTTTGCTGGTACCCAGAAAAGAGGACACCTGGGGGCCCAGTCCTAGATCTTTCCATTCTAAACACTTTCCTGGTGGTACCAAAATTCAAAATGATCACCCTTCAGCAGCTTCTTCCTATGCTGGCCAACGATGCCTGGTTAGCCACCCTAGACCTAAAAGAAGCCTATCTGCACATCTGTATCAGGCACTCATGCAGAAAATACCTATGCTTCAGGGCAGGATCTATGCATTATCAATTCTCTGCACTTCCCTTTGGCTTATCCACTGCTCCCAGAGTATTTATGAAATGCCTGGCTCCAGCCATTGCCTACTGCAGACAGAGAAAAATTCAAATTTACCCATACTTGGACGACTGCCTGATTCACGCAGTCACTTAGGAAATGCTGTTGCAGCACCTGACATTTGTAAAAAAAACTTCTAATCTCCCTGGGGTACACCATCAATGAAAAGAAATCAAAACTAGTCCCCAGTCAAAAGATTATATTCCTGGGAGCAAGCTTGTGGACACAGCATTCCAGATGTCATTCCTTACTCCAGAAAAACAAGCCAATCTGGCAGGTTACTTCAATTAAATGGCCACCAGAACCCCGCTATCAACAAGGAAAATTCTGCAAGCCCTAGGGTTCACGGCCTCTTGCATACTACTAATTCCATATGAGGAAACTTCAATGGTACTTGAAAAGCCTTTGGTGCCAACATTCTCAGGACCTGGAAACAGTCATTCCTGTCCTACCTTGTCTAAGGACAGAGTTTCTTTGATGGGCAGCGGCATGCAACCACAACAAGGGACTTCCCTTTACTCAACCCCATGTCGCCCAGGCCCTAACCACAGATGCATCAGACTATGCCTGGGGGGCACACCTGGACGACAAGTGCATTCAGGGCCACTGGAGCCCAAGTCAAATTCATCTGCACATCAACCAAAAAGAGATGCTAGCTGTTCAGCATGCTCTAACAGCTTTCAGATCCCTACTCTCACCAGGACCCCTGCTAATAAAAACAGACAACAACAGTTATGTGGTGTATCAACAAGCTGGGGGGGAACACACTCTGCAGGCTATCCATGACCCTGTGGAACTTGGCCTTAGACATGCAGGTCCATCTGCAAGCTCAATTCCTGCAAGGCAAACAAAACTCACTGGCAGATGACTTAAGCAGAAATCTCCT
Source organism: Protopterus annectens (assembly GCF_019279795.1). Taxonomy (NCBI): domain Eukaryota; kingdom Metazoa; phylum Chordata; order Ceratodontiformes; family Protopteridae; genus Protopterus; species Protopterus annectens. The sequence continues at coordinate 238,835,535 of NC_056749.1, read as the reverse complement.
AGACCCACACGAGTGGCAATTAGAGCTCAGCACTTTCAGCCTTCTAATTCACAAATGGGGGACCCCAGAGGTGGATCACTTTGCCTCCCCTGCAATCGCCAGCTCAGCAAATTCTGCACTAGGACACTTCACAGCAGGGTCTGGAAAGTGGATGCCCCAACCTCCCAGTGGGTAAATCTCTCAATCTATGCATTTCCCCCTCTGCCCCTTCTCTCAAGAATATTGCTCAAGATAAGACAGGACAGACCAAGGGCAATCCTGATTGCCCCAGACTGGCCACGTCAGCACTGGTACCCACTTCTGCGCAGCCTGTCACCAGTGCCACCCTGGCACCTACCCCAGACCCCAACCCTCCTTGCACAGCAGGGGGGACAGATCTTGCATCCACAACTGCAAACCCTGAATCTTGCAGCCTGGCTTATTCCTTGAAAGCTCCCACAGTGACCAGCCTAAGCAAGCAGGTGCTGGAAGTCCTTCTGGAAGCCAGAAGACCCAGTACAAGGAAATCTTATGCTGATAAGTGGAAAAGGTATTGCTACTGGATTCAATCTAAAGGGGAGGACACAACTCTGCCCTCCCTTCCTCTAATCCTGGACTACTTAGCAGATTTACTCCACAGAGGCCTATCCTTATAGGTTCATAGGTTCATACTAGGCTATCTGCAGTAGGGCATTTATAAGCCTAGCCAGAGTGTGTTTGGCTTTCACCACCCATTTTAAATGAATTTTGCTATGCCCTTTTTCGAGGTTAGTATACTGTGCCTCTGTCTAACAGTGACACAGAAGTGATACCCGGGGTAAACCTACTATCTCCCATCCACTCATCAAGATTCCTCTTGAAGAGAGTCAATGAGGGACTCTGCCTAACCTGGACTGGGATTTTATTCCAGAGTGAAGGGAGCCTCTGGGTTATGAATCTGTCCCTCCAGCATGTCCTATTAATTTCAGTGCTGAGGTTCAAGTCTTTCAAGCGCATAGCTTGATGGGATTTGGATCTTCTGAGGTGCAGCATGTCCATAATTCCGGGTTGGACATGGCTTTATACGTCAGGCACAGATCGCCTCTGACCAGGCAGTATGCCACTGAGTAGAGCTGGAGTTTGTTTAACCGGGCAGCATATGGCATCTGTTTGAGCCCTTTGATCCTCTTGGTGAGGTACTTTTGGGGTCTTTACAGTTGCTGCAGGTGTCTGGTAAGGTACATCCCAAAAGGGGCATTGTACTCAATTATGGGCCTGATGAGGGATGAGTAAAGAGGCACGATGACCTCCCCTGATCTAGATGTGAATCCCTTCATGATTAGGTGGGTTATATAAAATGTTTTTCTAACCACTTTGGCCACGTGGTTGTTAAATGAGAGATTGCTATCAACTTGGGTCCCCAGGTCCCTAATTACTTCTTCCGTACTTAATGGATTACCACCTATGTGGTAATTTGTGGGCAGTTTGTTTTTGCCAAAGGGGATGACTGTACACTTTTTGGCGTTTAGCTTGAGGCCATGGCTCTGGCACCAGTTGTCTGTTTCTATGAGGCCCTTTTGTAGGATGCTTGTGTCGGCTGGAGAGTCGATTTATGGCACCCAGTTTGCAGTCATCTGCGAACTTGGTCAGCCACAGTCCTTCCGTGTTAGCCTGTACCTCCGAGAAATATATACCGAACAAGAGAGGTCCCAGGACTGGGCCTCGTGGGACGCTACTTGTAACTGGTTTGGAGTCTGACATGGCTCCAGCAATTTTAACCATGTGGGTTCTGCCCTTGAGCCAGTTTGCAACCCATCTAGTGACATAGGGGTTTATATTTAAGCTGGTGAGCTTATCTATAATGCCCGAGTGGGGTATTGTATCGAAGGCTTTTGCGAGGTCCAGGTAGGCTGTGTGGACCACCTTCCCCTCGTCAATGGCCTTGGTGACTGTTTCAAAGAAATCAACCTGGTTTAAGAGGCAGGATCTGTCCTTAACAAAGCCGAACTGGGTAGGATCCAGTGTCTGTAGGTCCCCAGTATCTTTATTTATTAGGTCCATGATGATCCTTTCCATAGCTTTGCAGACCAAGCTAGCCAGGCTTATGGGGCGATAGTTTCCAGGATCCGTTGAGGCACCACCTTTGTGGAGAGGGACCACTGTTGCTGTACGACAGTCTTTGGGTACATATCCTGTAGTAAGGCTGAGATTGAACAGTAGTTTTATGTTTGGGTTTAGTTCTTCTTGGAGTTCATGTGGGACGCAGCCCGGGATACCGTCTGCTGTGTTGATGTTGTGCTTGATGCTGTGTTTTTTGCTTTGGAGAGGGTGGCTCTTAACTGCGCATCTGAGATGTCAGGGGGCAGCACTCTGCTGGGATAGATATTTGCCCTTTTGGTGGGGAAGGGGGGAAGAAGTTTGCGCTGAACCTGTCAACTAGGATGTTGGCAATGTTTGTGGGTTCAGTGTATTTTTTGTCATTTTGGACTAATTCTGAGGATATCTGGGAATTCCCACCCAGGTTCCTAACATAACTAAAGAAAGCCTTGTGATTATCCTTAGTGTCCTGTGCAATTTTTCTCTCAAAGCTGGCCTTAGACGATTTTATGAGTGCCCGTAGTTTTTTATTAATGCTGATCAGAGATGCCTTCCCTTTTTGGGATTTTGCTGTATCATGTAGTAGCTTCTTCATTCTATTGTATAGTTTGTTTATGGCTGGGGTCCACCAGACAGGACTCCTAACTTTGGAGGATTGGGTCTTTGTTTTATTTGGGATTGCATGATGCATGCATTCCTGAAGGTGTTCATAGAATGCGTTTATAAAGGATTCTGCAGTCTGGGCCGTATTTTCCACAGGCCCGGGGGCTTTGAAGGATTCCACCTCGGTTTTGAGGAGTTTGAAATTTGCTTTAGAGAAGTTTTTCACTATGGTTTTCTGGGCAGGGGGTGGGGTCGAGATGTGAATATCCAGTGCGATTAGTTTATGGTCTGATCTTACCAGTGAGGGATACACTTCTGGTCTGGAGGATAGAGTCCCCATGTTGGTGATGATCAGGTCCAGTATGTTTTCCCCTCTTGTGGAAGTGGCAACAAGTTGTTCCATACCATTTGAGTTTATAAATTCTAGGAACCTTCGGGCTAGGGTGTTGGAGCTGGAGTAATGCTCCCAGTCTATGGTAGGGTAGTTGAAGTCGCCCAATATAATTGTGTTTGGAGAGACCTTCATATTTTCCAGTGTTCTCAGGAAGGCCGAGTGGGGTTCCTGGGTTTGGGATGGTGGTCTGTAGTAGGCTATAAACTGGAAGGCAGTTTTACCCACTGTTAGTTGCATATGGATAGTCTCTGATGCTTCGTGCTGTGCCACCAACCCGGAGGTGTGAGCATCTTTGACGAATATTGATACTCCCCTCCTTTTGTGGTTCGTTTCTAGTTTTGGGGCCAAAAAACATGGTATGAGGTATAACCTGGTAGTGCTGAGGTGCTCTCGGGAGCCTTGAACCAGGTTTCTGTTACTGCACAGATATCTATGTTCTCCATGCTAGGGAGAGTTTTGAGTGCATGCAGCTTGAGGTTTAGACTTCTGGCGTTGAGTAGCATTACTCTGTTTCTTATCCCTTGTGATACCTATGGAGGTGGGTTTGTCTTTTGAGCCTTGCCTAAAAAAGGCACTATGGGGGTGGCAAGAGCCTTTGCCAATATCCGAAAGCCCAGGGGTGACAGTTGCAAGCCGTCCCTAGCGAAGCATCGTGGCTTGTCGAGCATGTCATCCCAGGCAGACAGGCATTGGTTTCCCTTTGAATGACACCAATACTTAAGCCAATTGTTGAAATTAATCATCTTGTCTTCATATTGTGGCATCATTCTTGGTGAGGGTAAGATGCTACTCAAGGCCAGGGTCGTACCGGCCTGGGCTACATGCTCAGAGAGCTCTTCTATGTCTCTTTTCATGCAGTCCAGGGAGGTACATCTCGGGTCATTCACACCAGCATGGACAATGACTGAGTCATATTTGTACTTGCCTTGGAGTGACCTGAGTGCTTGTGTTATGTGGCGGATCCTAGCGCCCGACAGGCAGCTCACCGTGACCTTCTTGTTCAGCCTGGTGAGCGGGACGTCAGTGTGCCTGACGATAGTCACCTATTACAAGTGTATCAGGTGTGTTGTTTAGCCTTAAGGGCTGTGACTGTTCGGCACACTGGCTTTGTGAGCTATTTGTTGCACGTGCTTTGTTTTGGGGTAGCGGTTGCTTGGTTGTCTGCTTTGGAGGTCTCTGCTGCTTAGGCAGATTTTTATTTAGAGCCTCCGAGTATGTTTTTGTGTGTTTTTGTTTGGTTTGCTGTCGTGGTAGGTCTATGTGAGACTGGAATATTGTAGTGAGTGTGGTTTCCTTCTCCTCCTGACTGCTTACGCCAGTACTGAGTTGAGAGAGCTTAGCCTCCAGTTTGGCTATATGGTTGCATCTCTCGCATGTTGGAATTTGTTGGGAGGAGGAGAGGGTTGTCTGTGTACATGAGGCAGTTGTAACATTGCCTCAAGGTTCCCAGCTGGACCGGAGAGGAGATTGACAACTGATCTTTGGACAAATGAGAAACTAAGTACTCAAGGGGAGTTTGTGAGGGTGTAGTGCTGACTTGTATAATTGCTTTAGTGAGCAAGTGCCAGGCTTTAGAGTGGGAATGGGGTGTTTATTATGAGAACTAGATCAGTTCTAAGGGAAAAAGTGAAGAGCAGACTTTGTGGAGCCGAGAATGGTTTAAACCCAATTAAGTGGCGCTGCCTGATGCTGCGCTATGCACAGAATCGCGCTAAAGCCGGTTTTATACAGGGGACTTGAAAGAGCTAGAAATTGGCCCAAAATGGCCAATAGACTACCAGATTCTTGTGCTGGGAACACTCCTCCAGGGATAGATAGGCTTTTCCAAGCTCCCCACTGCCACTGGTGAACAAAGAAGCCTCCCTTTATCTAAGAAAGAAAATGGGCAACACAGGAACTTTCCAAAAGTCCAGAATACAGCAAAGCCTCTATTTGGACTACTCTAGGTCAGGAAAGATGGGAAACAAGGAATTTTTTTTTTTTTTTTACAAAGTAGCAGAAATTAGGTACAGAAACACAGTAAATGCTTTAATTCGCCTAGCGCACTTGAGTGTGTAGCCTACCAGTTAAACTAAGCAAAAACAAACTTTAAAAGTGCGAAAAACCTCAGAAATACAGGCAGGAATGCAATAAAACAACTTTGCAGAGCTTATTTAGTTAAAGAAACAGAGAGGTCTATATATACAGAAAAGCAGCTAAAACACACAAACACTTCAGATGCAGTGCAACCTAGAGCACTTGAGTTGTAGCAATATTAAGGCAATTACAGTTATAATAAATGCTCTGAAATATACTCTATATTTCCAAAATGTTTGAGAAGCACAGTCAGAACACAAGGAGGTTCAGGCAAAAAAAAAGTTTTTTTTTTTTTTTTTTTTTTGAAAGGGAAAAAGGAGAAACAGAAGGCCTTATCAAATGTTCTCTCTGTACTAGGTAGAATGAGCTAATGACACTAGACTGGGAGGAGTGTCACAGATCAGATTTACAGTAGGGGCGGGCAACTGCAAAGCCACCAAGTATAAGAGCAAGACACCGACTGGAGGGTGGGGACAATAGCCTACAGCCAGTAGCACTAGAGAAAGCCACAAACAGATAAAGATTTGTAAAGATACAGAATGCTTTTAACTGCAGATAAATCGGTTACCTTCTCCTCCATTAACAAAACTGAGTCACCCCTCTTCTCTCACCCTCTCATCAAACAGTTCCTGAGAGGGGCCAACAACTTAAGGCCACCAAGGAGAGCACCCACCCCTGCTTTAACTTTGTACTGGAAAAGCTCACACTACCCCCTTTTGAGCCTGCAGCATCAGCAGAGTTAAAATTCCTCTCTTGGAAAACAGCATTGCTTCTGGCCATCATTTCAGCTAGAAGTGTGTCTGAGCTACAAGCACTTATGGCTGTGGAACCCTTCATTATTTTTCATGCTGAAAGGGTTTCCCTCAAGACTAAATCCTTCCTTTATGCCTAAAGTGGTGTCCAGTGTGTCTCTCAACCAATCTATCCATTTGCCACCCTTCTTCCCTAATCCTCAAAATAAAGGGGAAAGAATCCTGCACTCCTTGGATGTGCACAGACAGCTCAGATTCTACCTGGATAGGACTAAGCCCATCAGGGAAATTTGACCAGTTATTACTCAGTTTTGCACCAGGGGCAGAGGGCAAGATCACTTCAAAACATCCAATTTCCAAATGGATAGCTCACTGTCTCATTTTCTGTTACAAACACCATGGGAAACCAACTCCTCGGGGGTTAGAACACATTACACTAGGGCAACTTCTATCTCTACAGTATTATTCAGGAGAGTCCCTACCAGAGACATTATGGAGGCTGCTACATGGAGTTCTGTACACACATTCACCAAGCATTACCACCTGCCTATATTTTCAAAATCCAGGGCAGGTTTTACAATTGCAGTCCTGCAGGGCAGACTAGCCAGCCCAAACTCTTCTTGACTGCCTCCACCCTTTCACCAGCTTTGGGAATCAACCAAAGTGTGATGACTGCAACAGTAAAACACGAAGAACATAGTACAGTTTTGTACACTTAACTATAAATGTAGATGTTTGAGTGTATTCACTGTTGCAGTCCTGGTTACCCTCCCTCCAGCCCCCTTCTCTCTCTCTCTTTCCTCTCTGTGTATATTACTCACCTCTTGCAAGGGGGTATTGATATTGGTATTTACTTTTTATTGGTGATGATTTTCCCGCCATAGGTTAGCTCCCTGTTGGGGGAGCTCCTGACGTTTGGGGCAAGAAAAACTCATGTAATTGTGTTGACTGCCTGTTTATATTATCCTGACGACCTGACGTCAGTCCTAGAGCGACAGCAACCGATGCAGAAATACTAAGTCTCTGGTATTCGGGCCAGCTGAGGGCTACATGCAGGCAGATAACCCAGGTGTGATGACTGCAACAGTGAATACTCTCTGCATTTATGGTAAGTGTACACAACTGCACTTTCTAGATTACCTCTCACAAATTTTGACTCTGGATTGAGCAGCGTTTCTAACGGTGAATATGTTGGGTGTCTTCATCTTCTGCCAGGGCATCCAGAAGCTTTCCTTGGCCTATAATTTGAAAACTGCCTTTTCTTATCAGGCCATGAGTTAGGCAGCCTGTACTTTCATGGAGTCTCTGTATCCTTTTAGAGAAGGTCAGTTTGCCGCCTTTTAACCCATTTACTGGGGCAGAGTTATTTCTGATTTTCTCCGTGTTTCACTGTTGCAGTCATCACATTTGGGTTTTCTGCCTGCAGGTAGCCCTCGGCCAGCCTGAATTCCAGAGTCCTGGATTCCTGCGTCGGATGCCGTCTCTTCTTCCATGATATCAAGTCATCAGGGGTATAAAACATGCAGCCGACACCATTACATCAGTCTTTCTTGCCTTGCGGTGCCCGAAACAAAAGCATTTCAGAAGTGCTGGTCGGCCGACTCCTGAAATTTTCGTTTACGAGTTTCAGAACCGAAGTCTTCAAAAAAAAGATAAGTACCCCGTTAAGGATCTTTTTTTTCTTGCTCCAACCGATGTCAGTAAAAGTTAATTGTCTTACATGTGGAAAGCAAATACTTCATAAAGATTTTCATTCGTACTGCATTCCCTGCTTAGGCCCAGACCACGACATCCCTCTCTGTCGGTTTTGTGCTTTGTTCAACCCCCGAACTATTAATTGTCGGGCTGTCTTGACAGCAAATTATTTTAGTTCTCTGTATCAGTATTCCGAAATGGCTTAGTTAAGCCATCCAACTACCGATTTTCAGAAAAAATTTAAAGATAGACAGAGACTGCCAACGACGCTTCCGTTAAGCTAGTCGCCAGTCCGCCAATACTCGGGTGCTTTTGCAGCCCCTGATACCCGCTACTTCAGGTTCGCAGGCTTCTACTGAGACCCATTTGGAGTCCGGTATGCCACAAGATGCTTCTTCGATTATGGAACCTGCAGATGTCTCTACGTGTGATGGGTCCAGCACCGGCTTTTGAGGGTGTAATCAGGCCTACAGACTTGCATTTTAAACTGACACCATCTTCTTCATCCAGGCGTAAAACCCACACCATGCCTAGAAAACCGATGTCCAAACCGCATGCTCAGGCCCATATGCCTAAAAAAAAAATGTTTAGAATGGCTGAAGACCTTATTACCTTTAATTAGGGGAAGCCAGCCCCCCTCCCCTCAAGAGATCTAGAACTGATTTTCCTTCTGATCAGGAATCTGATATTTCTGTTCCTTCTGTTTACCAGGATTTGCCCTCATATACCTATGAGGATTCTGATGCAGAGGATTCCATTCCCTCTGCTTTCCCTCCAGAATATTTTTCTTTTGGCGCAACCTTGCACACTCTTAGGGAGCATTTCCGCTGGGAAAGCCAGGATTACTCTAACTCCAAAAAGAGTCTTAGGGAATTCTTACTCCTTCCTCAACACAGCCCTTGAGCTCTCCCTTCTGTTCTGGACATTGTAGATGATGCTTTCTTGGAATCTAGCCTTTCCCCAGATAGCTTACCTCCAGCTCCCAGAAAACCTGACTGGTATTACAGAGTACCTGACTCTCACAACTTTCTCTTCAGGAATCCTACTGTGGATCCAGAGACTATTTCCCAAGGGCCAAAAGGCATTAAGGCTACTGCTGCCAAAAATTCTACCCCATTCTGATAGAGATTCTAGAGCCTTAGACAGATGGGGTAAAAAGGTATACACTTCTGCTACTTTGGCCATTAGGGCTTTAAATTGACAGTTTCATGTGTGAAAGTACCAGCAGCATATTATGGGACTACTAAAACAGAAAATGATGTTGATTCCTGACTGTGCTGAACACAAAGAATTACAGGATTTAATGCATTCTGCAGAACAAGTTGGTAAACATACTTTGCAATGTGATTTTGACTCTCTAGAAGCATCTTGCAGGACTGCTGTCAGTGGGTCTGTACTTAGAAGGCATGCAAGGCTTAAGGAGCAAAACTTTGCCAGATCATGTTAAAGCTAAATTACTGGATGCTCCCTTAAACCAAGACCGCCTGTTGGGCAACAGAGCAGAAGTCCTCAAAAGGATGGAGGAAAAAGCTAAACCTATGCAAACTGTTAAAGATTTCTTACAAGTACAGCCTCCCAGATTTAGTAGACATTGGCCTTCAAAGAATTGGTCCTTTCCAGTCCCTTCCAGACCTTCTCAGTCCAAACCCAGGAAAAGCAGACCACCTAGGTTACAGTCTCAGACTGCGCACCGGTCAAAGCAGTGGGGGGTTCCCACTCCCAAAGCAGCGAGCAGTAAACTACCCCCCCCCTACGGAAAAATAGCACAATGACTTGACCTTGACCCTCCCAAGTCCTGCTCAACTGCCTCCTCCCTTAGGAGGAAAGATCGCCCTGCATGCAAAAAATTGGGAACTCATTACCTGGGACAAATGGGTTTTGAATATAGTTATCCTCCCTAGGATACAAATTCCACTTCCACTCCCTACCAACCCCAAACGGTTGGCCAGACCTACCCCCAAATCAGTGGGCTGAGGCCCAACAGCAGGTTCTCTTTCTTCTAAGTATCAGGGCTATTCAACCTGTCCTAGCAGAACAATGGGGATAAGTTTTTTATTCAAGACTTTTTCTGGTACCCAGAAAAGACCGCCCCTGACGTCCTATCCTGGACCTCTTTATTCTAAACACCATTCTGGTAATCCCAAAATTCAAAATGCTAACACTTCAACAGCTTCTTCCTGTGCTAGACAAAGATGCCTGGTTGGCAACCTTAGACTTAAAGGAGGCTTACCTGCACATTCCAATAAGGGAATCTTGCAGGAAATACCAAAGCTTCAGGGCAGGCTCCATGCACTATCAGTTCTCTGTACTTCCCTTTGGCTTATCTACTGCTCCCAGGGTATTCACAAAGTGTCTAGCTCCAGCCATAGCTCCAGCCATTGCATTTTGCATGCAGGGAAATATTCAAATATACCCATACTTGGACGATTGCCTGATTCAGGCAGGAAACCTGGACTTGCTATTACAACATCAGGCATTTGTAAAGAAACTTCTAACCTCTCTGGGGTACACCATAAACAAAAAGAAATCTCACCTAGTACCCTGCCAACAGATTGTATTCCTGGGAGCAAGCTTGAACACAACTTCCCAGATGGCTTTCCTCACTCCGTAGAAATAAGTTCATTTGACAGCCTACTTCAAACAATTGGCCACAAAACCCCAGCTGTCTGCAAGCCCTTGGGTTCATGGCCTCTTACATTCTACTAATTCCATGTGAAAGACTGCATATGAGGAAACTACAGTGGTATCTGAAAAGTCTATGGTGTCAACATTCTCAGGACCTGGAATCAGTGATTCTTATCATTCCTTGTATAGAGACAGTTCCTTTGGTGGGCAGAGGCCTGCTACCACAACAAGGGACTCCCTTTCACTCTACCCCCTGCTGCCCAAACCCTAACAACAGATGCATCAGACTATGCATGGGGGGCTCACTTGGCAGGGCAGTGCATTCAGGGCAAATGGAACCCGAGACAGATGCACCTGCATATCAACCAAAAAGAAATGTTAGCTGTAGAGAATTCCCTGACAGCCTTCAAAGACCGCATTCTTCTAGGACAACTACTGGTAAAGACAGACAACACCACAGTTATGTGGTACATAAACAAGCAGGGGGGAATCCACTCGTACCCTCTCTGCATACTAACCATGGCTCTGTGGAACACAGCTTTGAGCTACCAACTGCACCTATAGGCTCATTTCCTGCCAGGCAAGCTAAATTCACTGGCAGACTTTAGCAGAAATCTCATGGACCCACACAAATGGAAACTGGAGCCAAAAATATTCAACATCTTGAGGAACAAATGGGGGACTCCAGAGGTAGACCTGTTTGCCTCCTATCAGAACTATCAGTTGGACAAATTTTGCACAAGGACTCCCCACAGTCAAGTTTGGAAGGTGGATGCCTTGTTCTTTACCTGGAAAAGCCTTTCAGTTTATGCCTTTCCTCCTCTGCCTCTCCTCTCGAAGGTTCTGCTAAAGATCAAACTGGACAAACCAAGGACAATACTGATTGCACCAGACTGGCCATGCCAGCACTGGTACCCCCTCTTGTGCAGTATGACACTGCTGGAACCATGGCACCTGCCTCAAACCCCTTCCCTGCTGTCTCAGCAGGCGGACCAGATTCTGCACCCTCAGCTTCAAACCATGAACCTTGCAGCCTGGCAAATTCCTTGAGCTCTCCAATAGCATCCCTCAGTAAGCAGTTGCTAGATGTCATTCTGGAGGCAAGGAGGCATGGTACTAGAAAATCCTATCCTGAAAAGTGGAAAAGATACTGTTCTTGGAGCCAGACTCAGGGGATGGGCACAATGGTGCCCAGCTTACCTCATACTCTTCAGTACTTGGCAGAAATGCTCCACAAGGGCCTATCCTTCTCGTCAATTAAAATACATGCCTCTGCCATTTCAGCTCATTGTAATACTGAGCCGCCCCTCTTCTCTCACCCTCTGCTAAAACAATTCCTTAGAGGGGCCAAAAATTTAAGACCCCCTAGGAGAGCCCTTACTCCAGCCTGGGACCTTAACTTTGTATTGGAAAAACTCACTGTCCCTCCCTTTGAGCCAGCTGCACAGCAGAGTTGAAGTTCCTTTCTTGGAAAACAGCTTTCCTTCTAGCCATCACTTCAGCAAGAAGAGTGTCTGAATTACAGGGCCTCATGGTAGTGGAACCCTTCATTATCTTCTATGCAGACAGGGTTTCCCTCAGGACCAGTCCTTCCTTTATGCTCAAGGTGGTGTCTAGTGTAGCCCTAAATCAGTCCATTCACTTGCCTGTTTTTTTTCCCTAATCCACAAAACAAAGGAGAGCGAATACTGTACTTTCTGGACGTACACAGACAACTTTGATTTTATTTGGACAGGACTAAGCCTCTCAGAGTATCTGAACAGCTGCTAGTTGGCTTTGCTGCAGGGGCAGAGGGGAAGGCCATTTCAAAACAAACCATTTCCAAATGGATAGCCCATTGCATTCATTTCTGCTGCAAGCACCATGGAAAACCTACCCAACAGGGGATAAGATCAAATTCCACCAGGGCTGCATTTACCTTTGCAGCCTTCTCAGAGGAGTCCATACCAGGGACATCCTAGAAGCTGCTACCTGGAGCTCTGTACATACCTTCACCAAGCATTACCACTTGCCTCTTTTTTTCTAAATCCAGAGCAAGCCACTGCAATCTTGCAGGGCTTAATAGCTGGTCCTAATGCTCTCTTAACTTCCTCCTCCCTTCCTTAACTTTGGGAATCGACCCAAATGTGATGACTGCAACAGTGAAACACGAAGAACATAGTACAGTTGTGTACACTTACCATAAATGTAGATGTTAGAGTGTATTTACTGTTGCAGTCCTGGTTACCCTCCCTCCAGCCCCCTGACTTCTATTGGCTCTACCTTTCCTTCTTGTTTGGTATATTTAAGTTTTCTGGTGTATTTGCTTTTTGATGGAGGTGTACCATAATGTATAATTGCTTCCCATTGTGGGGGCACCTGACATCTGGGGCAAGAAAAACTGATGTAATGGTGTCGGCTGCATGTTTATACCCCTGATGACCTGACGTCATGGAAGAAGAGACCACATCTGATGCAGGAATCCAAGACTCTGGTATTCAGGCTGGCTGAGGTTCACCTGCAGGCAGATAACCCAAATGTGATGACTGCAACAGTGAATACACTTGAGCATCAACATTTATGGCAAGTGTACACAACTACACTTTCTGGGAACTCTTTGCTATGACTTCTACAGAATGAGTTTTGGAGCACTAGGCACCAGAAGGGACATCATCTTCCACTGTTCCTTGTGGGTTTTCACATTCATTGTCCAAGTTTGAGGCAGATGTCTCTGATTCTTATACATGCAAGAACAAAGATCAGAACAAGGACAGAAATAGGGAAAAGAAACTCAAACTTATGTTTGCAGCTTCCAGGAATTGTTCCCTACCAGCACTCAGTATCTCAGAATGGTACTAGCTTCTATTTTTCTAGCAGGTGTTTCAAAGCTTTCATATACAATAGTCAATGGTTTCCACCCATCTAGACTTTCTTGGCAGATTTAGTGCCTCCTCTTTTATCTGATGTGGAACTTGATAGGTATATACCCTCCATACTATAGTCATCCCTTCCACACCTCATGTAAGGCATTAGGACAGACAGATGTGCTTCTTCCTTGCTGTCTTTTGTTTTAGGTTGTCTTCTTCCAAGCCACTGTGAGATTGTTCAAGTATCAACACTGACAGACGCATCAAAGTCTGACGTGGATTTGGTTCTGGGACCACAGACGTTTGGGTAGGTATCTTGTACTCCGATTGTGCTGTACTGCTGACACCAACAGCACAGTCGCCTTCTATGTTGACTGTGCTGTTGGTGCAGGCATCATTGTGGTCCTGGGAATCGGGAGCAGTCTGTCGGGGCCTCTATTGATGCATGTGATCTGATGTTGTTGCCCTCATTTGATCTTTAACCTGTGGGTTTGAATTAACCTGTGGGTTTGAATTAGAGGATCGGATCCAACTTGGTCACATACTAAAGCTCTAGTATCTGAAGTCTGAGCTTCTCCCCTACCCATAATGCTTTGCCCTAGATCTCATTTGCCACGCTTCTGTCAAGCATTGGGATTGCGTTTGCCTGAGCTCCATTGGGGTTTCAGTGAGTTTATTAAGAAGTTTAATTTCTTTTTCCTTCTTATTTTTTATTATATTCTTTCCTCTTGGTAGTGTAGTCTTTAGTAGCTGGCTGTTGGGCTGCTGTTAGTGCTTTCATTGGTATCCCTTTCTCCCTAACCTTTCTAGCTAATATCCTTTTCACTTTTTATTCTATTTACAAAAATAAATTAGAAATTTCCTTTTATATTCTTTAGAGTAGTGTGTGGTCTGAGTTGATGTTTTTTGCCTTCTAGTTTATCAGGTTAATTGAGGTATGGCTGACTGCAGTCCTGCAGGTTTTAAAAAAAAATGGGTGTCATGTGGGCACAAGATTCCCCTCTCCGATGCCCACTTGGAGTGTGTTTGTCTTGGGGCTGCTCACTTAGACTCCTCCTGCTCCATATGTGCTGGTTTTAACCAGCGAGCGTTAATTGATAGGAGGGACAAGTTCATCCTGAAAGGCCTCCTTCCTTCCATGGCTTCTTCTTCTGCTGCAACACCTTCTACTTCAGAGGCTCAAACCCTCTAAGAAACTCAAAGAACGCAAGAGGTCTCCCAACAGGTCCTGCCAATGTGGGGAACCTCCTGCTAAGTCTTCTAAGATGTTTGATCTGACTAGCTCGACTCCTATCATTCATTCATGCTTTCCCTTAGCCCCGGTCTCGTAGTTTTTCTCCTGAGCTGGTTGCTTCGAGGCCCAAGTCCCCTGTTCTTTAATTCCCAAGACTGGTTTCCAGACCTTCATCCGTTGCTTCTTCTGTTAGGTCTTCCCAGGGGCGGTAGGGATTCGTGGAGCTTCACTGTCGACAGTTTCGACTCCGGGGTTACTGTCAGTGCCTTGCTCTCCCTCTGCTTTCAAGGTGGTGGAGAGGGTTCTTTGTGTCTGAGCCTTCTGTTCTGTCACCTCCAGGACAGCATACCCAAAAAAGACTTCCAGACTGTTTCCCCTGTGGAACACCAAGTCTTCCAATACCTCCCCAGAGTACCCCACCGAGGAAGTCCCTTGGAAATGTCAGTGCAGAAGGAGACACTGGGATTCCCCTTTGGAATCCCTCATTGAGGACACCAGTCTCGATGAAGGGGAAGGTTCCCCTAGATCAACAGCTGAGGATGTTTCCTTTGGGGACATCATGGAGATCCTTTGCCAAAATGGCAGTTAGTTTTCGCAAAACCCTAGCCTGGAGGAATCTGGGTCAGGCCCATCTACTTCTAGTCTCCCCCGCAGATCCCTTTATTGTCTTGCAATTAAGTCTTGCAGGGAGTGGAAGAAGCCAGACACAGTGGAACCCATCCCAAAATGACCTGACAAGATCCTTAGCCCACCGTCAGACTGACCCCAGTAGACTAAAGGTGTTCCTGTCAATGCCATGGTGGTAGCAACAGCTACCAGTAAGGATCTGGCTCAGCAAAGCTCTAGTCTTTCCTCCTGACAGGGGAGTTCAGGGCCTTGGACAGGTTTTGCAAGTGGGTATACACTTCAGAGTCCTTCACTTTGTGAGCGCCGAGTTATTTGACACATGCAACCAGACTACAGAGGGACTTAGTCAAGGAACTCTGTATTTCTCTCCCAGGGTCCATGTCTGCTGAGGAACAGAAGACTTTTCCTCCAGGAAGCCCACTTTGCAGTCTATATCGAACATGTCCATGAGGTTAATTTCTCATGCTGTAGAAGGTGTCTCACGTGACGCCAGGTCTGGCATTGCTACTAGATGCCATGCCTTGATGTGGCTGTGTGATTTCTCTGAACCCTACAAGGCATCTTTCACCAATGCTCCTTTCGACTGATCGACCCTTTTTGGTCCAACGGTCAGAGAGACACTCCCAAAGTGAAAAAGACAGACCTTGTCTGCTGTCAGAATCTGCTTTGCTACCCCACAGCGGACCTTTTCCAGGAACCAGTGTGGGAGTAAAAAGTTTTGGTTCCGAAGATCCCGAGATCCTTTTCATGATTCACACTGAGACCTTCCGTCCTGAGGCAGAGGGGAAAATGGTAATAATGGCAGACGCTGCCCTCGTGGTAGAGGGGGTCCGATGAATCAGTGGTCTTGAGATGCTTTCTTGGATGAGCCCAATCAGCGATCCTGAGGGATTGCCCAACTGTTTTTCTCTGGAGCAGTCGGGGGATGTTTGTCTTTGCACCCAACAGCCAGGGAAGCCATCATAAAATATTGTTGAGTATTAAAGATTATATCTAGAGGTTATTCAATACCCTTTTTCCAAAATCCCTCTCCAAGCAAGACCCTCACTGATGTTCCACCCAATCAGAGGGAGGCTGCAGCCTTAGAAATTTCAAAGCTGCTTGCAAAATGAATCATACAAAGTGTCCCCCAGAATAACTCTGATCAGGCATCTACTCCAGGTTCTTTAGTGCCCAAAAAGAAGGGCGACATCAACAAATCTGTTGCTAATTCAAAGTTCTGAATGTTCGCGATTCAGTCCATTCTGCCTCTCCTGCAGAAAGACTGGATGTGCTCTCTAGTACACATCCTGAAAGTCTATCATATCAAGATGAGCAGTCGCTCCAGTAGGTTCCTCCGCTTTTGGCTGGGGGGGCCAATCACTACCAGTTCAGAGTACTCCCCTTTATTCTCACCACAGCCCCCAGGGTGTTCACCAAATTCATGGCAGTAGTGGCAGCCCACCCGAGACTGCAAGGATTCCAGGTGTTTCCTTATGTAGACTATTCGCTGCTAACTGCTTTCACCAGGCATTGACTCCTAGAAGCCAGCGATTTTTTTGTTACATGTAGCTTCGACCTTTGGCATCTCCATCAATCATTTTAAAAATAGTCTTAACTCCATCCAGTACAGATAATAGACTTCATTGGGGCCCACCTGAACACCATTCGTTCTTTAGCTCTTTTCCTTCCAGACAGAATCTGCATCCTTGAAATGTCATATAAAGCAAATCATGGATGTTTGTTGTCCCCCTGGCAAGTCTCTTTCTAAGAGCCTTGGGTTCCGTGGTGACCATATTTACCGTGGTTTCTTTGGTATCCATTGAATAATCCAATTAGAATTTCTTGAGCATGCAAATGATCTCTTCTCTGGTGGGTTCAATTAGAGGATCTCCTTCAAGGCTGACCGTTCCTCCTTCCCTCTCTCAAGGCCACAGTGACCACAGATGGATTCCCAGTTTGGGGGGAGCATTATGTGAGGCAAACAGTCCAAGGCACAATGTCCTCTCTAGAAACCAAGTTGCATATAAACATCTTGGAGATGAGAGTGGTGCTTCTTGTGTGCAATCCCTTCAGTCTTCTCTTCCCATGGGAACCATTGCAGTTCAGACGGACAGCATGTCAGTGGTTTGGTGCATCAGCAAACTGAGAAGAACCAAGTCTTACCCCTTGTGTCAAGAGGCCATGAGGCTGTGGCAGTGGGCAATCTCTTCCAACCACTTTCTCGTAGCAATACACATTCTGAGGAAGTCTAACAATCCTGGTGGACAGGCTCAGGAGAACCATTCTTGTGCCTCACAAGTGGTCTCTAAATTCTTCAAGTGGCCCATATAATCTTCCAGAAATGTGGTCAACCTTGCAATCTCTTTGTGTTTACTTCAGCACCAAGTGCAGCAATTTTTTTTTTGCTATAATCCTTCCTCAGGGACAGTCACTGAGAGACGCTCTAGTCCATGCTTGGTCCCCGGTTTATTTTATGCCTACCGTCCTCTTCCCCTCATTCCCAAGTTTCTGCCTTTTGGTCTTGACAAGTATGGTTTCCTTTCCTTTGGTCTCACCTGGTCTGTCCACCGTGGACTCTGGATCCCTCTTCTCTTGTCCCACCTTTTGGGACACCCTCACCCAGATCTTCCAAACCTGAAATTAACCACCTGGTTACTCCAGTTCCAGAGATTTCTGGAACTCCAAGGCTTTCATCCCCAGTTAGAAAAATTTTGATTGCAGCACACACACCATCCATGAGGAAAATATGCAATAGCAAGTAGACTAGGTTTTCCATTTTGGCTTATCAGAACAATCCTGGACCTCTTACAGCTCCTGTTTCTGCTGTTTTAGATTTTCTGACATCCATTTTTTAATAGTTTCTCTACGGTGAAAATCTAATTGGCGGCCATTTCCAATTTTCACATTGAGGAATATTCATTCTTTCTGGCCTTGTCTATGTTATGCAAGGCCTTTTTAAAGGGTACCTTTCTTCTACACCCTCCTGTTAAGGATCCTGATCTACCTTGGGACTTCACTTTGGTTTTGCAAGCTCTAGTTTTGCTCCTCTCTGAGCCTTCTGCTAAGGTTGATTTAAAGTTTTTGACCTGGAAGACTGTCTTTAGTGGCCATCACTTCAGCTATGAGAATGTCTGAATTGCAGGCTTTATCTTGTAAGCCTCCATATTTAATTTTTCACAAGGACAGAGTTACTTTGCGCACTAACCCTTTCTTTCTGCCCAAGGTTGCTTCTGAGGCTAAAATAAACCAGGTTATTGATCTTCCTGTCTTTGTCCTAGTTTCCAAAACAAAGGCAAGTACTAACTTCATATGCTGCGTGTGCACAGACAACTTTGCTTCTATTTGGACAGGGCTAAACTTTTCAGAAAATCCGACCAGCTTTTTGTTTCCTTTTCAAAGACCAAGCTGGAAAAAAACAATTTCCAAGGTGACCCTGGCCAATTGGATTACTAGTCGCATTGCACTTGCTTATTATACAAAGGGCATCCCTTTGCCTTGTCAGAATAAGGCCCATTCCACTAGGTCAGTTTCCACTTCTTCAGCTTTCTGGTCTAAACTTAACATTGATGAGACTTGTGCAGCTGCTACCTGGTCAAACCCCCATACCTTTATATTTCATTACAAATTGGATATTTCCAGGAACAGAGCTTCCTTTGGTTCTGCTGTGCTCTAGAGTATCCTTCCATGAGGGCTTCACAAGTTCTTCTGTAGCTGGGAACTCTGTCCCACGGGTTGAACAAATGAAGGCAACAACATCAGGTAAAGAAGTTGTGTACTTGCCATAATGTTTCATCTGAGTTGTTGCCTCTCATCTGTTCTTCAGCCTTCCCTCCCTCCACCCCCCTACCTTTTTGTAGGACTTAGTGGAGATGTATACTTCCTTGCTGTTTGAGTTTCTGAAGTATTCATTTCTGGCTTTGTTGCTTTTTTGTGTGATATTTATGCAGTTGTATGATAAGATATGCATATTTGTGCTGCAAACTCGATCTGAGGCAAGTGGGGGAGTGGAACATTATGGGTAGGGGAAGAACTCAGATTTTGGATCCTAGAGCTTTAGTATGTGGCTGTTTAGGATCTGATCCTCTGATCTGAACCCACAGGTTGAAAAACAAATGAGAGGCAACAACAAAGATGGAATGTTATGATGAGCACTTAATTTCTTTTTCGTGCCATTGTGGGTCTGTGTGATTTTGGCCTTCTGGCCAGAGGTCCTTCAAGCTACTTTTCTTCTTATGAGTCTTCCAGCAGCAGTGTTTGTGGTTGAGTAGTCTGTGCTGGACAGAATGTCAGTGTTGTCAGCACTGATGGACTTCAACCAAGAAAGCTCTGACTTTGTTCTACATTGATAATGCAATGTATTCTGTAGGTGCCTTCTTTGCCAGCTATATATATTTTTGGTGTCAATCCAAATCTCTTTCCTACCTGCTCCCTTAGCCTCCAGCTACTCTGCCTTCTAAGTAGCAAATCCGAGGGTCTTTAATGCCATTGTCTTATCTGATTTGCATGTCTGACTACTCCAGCTTCTTGCTTTTCCTCAGAACCCCCCAAGATGCTTGAAGCATACTTGCAAAAGGAAGCACCTTAACTCCCCAATTGGAGTATCCACTCAGGGCAAGGATAATGGTTTCCTTCCTTCCTCACCAAGATGATCCAAGTTTTGGGGAAGATCCTTGAAATGAAATAATGAGGGAAGAGTTGGATAGCCCACCAACCTCATAAAATATCTAAAAGGAATTTCGCTGGAGGCTGTTTCTTCTTGTTTCATGATTTTTCTAACTATCAAAGAGATGTACTTGGACCAGATGTTGTGAAACCTATTTTGCAAATGTCAGATAGTATACAGTCCAATGTATTGGAATTGCTTGGCTCAGCATCCTGTAATTGATTTTATAGTTAACGCAGCAGCTCTCAGCAAAGCGCCTACTCTGCAGAACCCCACTGTACACATGCCCAATAAGGAGTCTAGGAGATGAGCAGGTTTGGGAAGTGGCCGTATGCATCCTCTGCATTCACCATAAAGGTTCTTAACATAGAGGACTACAATCAGCTCACCAGTCATAACCTGCTTATCTGTTGGAGACAGGGATGCCAAGAAATTCACCTCAAGAGAGAAGCTTGAGAGGTTAAACTTGGCATCCATGCAGAGAATGCATAATAAGGTGTTACGATTGGTGAAACTGTCATAATAGCTTGTAGTGCATGGAGCTTTATCTGCTTCATGTACTACTAGTTAGAGGATAAATAGCCACGTTTTCCTGGCTTTCAAAGGGGTAGTGTAACGTAGTCCATTACATTTGCACTCACCTTTCATACCTCTCAGCTGTCTGTATTTTCACAGGGCGTCCAGATAATTGCTTCATATATTTGGTCTGTTCCTCATAAAACGTGATGATCTGAAGTAGGAGATTCATTTGTCTGCAACCTGTGGGTTATGGATCCGACATCGGATCCGAACCGGCATGGTTAACCAGCTATGGATCCAAGCTCTCAGCTCCTCCCCTCACCCATAATGCCCTGCTCTCCCTACATGACCTCAGATCTTGTTTGCCGCGCTGGTGACCAGATTTGTGTTCCTAAGCTCTTCAGCTAAGTGTATTTCTTCAAGTGTTAGAGAGTTAAATTTTGAAATTTTGTGTGAAAGTTGTGTGAAAGTCTAGGTTTCCCATTACTTGTTTATACTTTTTAGTGTTTTCATTTTAATTTTACTTATTTCCCTCCCCTCGCTGGTAGCGTAGTGTGTGTTTGGGCCTGTTGTGTGGTTTAGTTACTTTTGCTTTTACCTTTAGTTTAAGTAACTTTTAGTACTTTGGGATGTCTGAACAACCCAAAGCTGTGTTCTCTAAGTGCTCCGAGTGTGGCCATAAGCTTTCCCCTGCTGATGGCCACACTCGGTGCATTAGATGCCTTGGGGTTGAACACCTCACTTCTGGATGTTCCATTTGTGCAGGGTTCAACCCCAGGGCATTAAAGGAGCGGAGGTCCAAGCTTGTCTTGGCGGGTCTTTGCCCCGGACTCGGCTCCGCCTCCGCCTTCGGGGGTAACCGGTTCTACGGTTGTCTCCTCTCCGGCTCCCCTTCTCCTCCTGGGACTCAACCTCCCTGTAGTGGTTCGGAGGAGAGGGAAGCTAGAAAGAAGGACCGGAGGGAGAAGCACCATAAGCGGCGGGCCGAGACCTCTGTTTCGGCCCCGCCAGCCAAGCGGGCTTCTCCTCCGGCCTCCTTGTCTGCTGGTTCTCCCCCTCCTCGGCTCCGGTCACCTGTGTGTTTTTTCACCGGGACCTGAGGAGGAGGAGACCCGATCTCCGTCGAGGCTATCTAGGAGGCACTCAAGGCCTACCTTGGTAGCCTCGTCGAGATCGACTTATAGCCTGTCAGACGCTGATCTGGACCGGATGATGAGAAGGTTCATCCAGGCCCAGATGCAGATGGGAGTGCTCTTGCCTCCCCTCCCCCTCTGGGGGGGAGCTCGACCCCTTTCTTTAAACCATTTGCTTCTTCTCCGACCCGCTACCCGGGTTCGGAGCAGTTGGAGCCGAGCAGCTTCGGAGCCGGGGGTGGGTCGGCGCCGATAGTACTTGGTACTTTGGATCCGACCCTGCCCTCGAGTGCTTCGGATCCGACCTCTCCGGAGCCTGGATCCGAGCTTCGGATCCGGGGGGATCAGTGCTCCTTTGGCGCCGTCTGTCGGAGCGCACTGTCCCTTCGGATCCGAGCGCCGGGCGCCGCTCGATCCACTCGGATCCGAGGGGGAGCCGATTGTCGGATCCTTTGGTCGAGGTCGGCTCCCCTTCGGCTTTTGATGTAGTGGAGAGGGCCCTGTTGAGGGTCTCCAGACCCCCGGCACTTGCTTTGGCTCCGTCCCGCGCTCCATCTGCTCTGGGTCAGGCTTCCACCATCCAGCCCTTGGGACAGCCCGCTCCTTTGCCCCAAGCTGTTCCCCTGGAACAGGTCACTATTTGCGAGGAGTCCTCTGACAGCCCCCCGGAGGATATTCCCCGCAAGCATACGTGCAAAAGGAGGCACATTGACTCCCCCGAGTCTCTCACAGAAGACACGGACTTGGAGGAAGGGGAAGGCTCCCCAAGATCACCCCCCGAGGATGTCTCATTTGGAGACACCATGGAAATGCTCCGCATAAGGGGGGGGGGTGGTCTGCCCCCAAGTCTTCCTCGGACGAGTCCGTGTTCTTGGAGGCATTTGAAGCGGGCCCGTCTACCTCTTGGGTGTCCTCCTGCCGACCCCTGGTGGACCGCATTACCACCAGGGCGTGGAAGGAACCGGACACCGTGGAGCCAATCCCAAAAGGCCCGACAGATTCTCAGTCCCCGGCTGACCGTGCCCATTGGAGTAAGGGGCCTCCGGTAGATGCCATGTTGACGGCGGCGGCCACCAAGAGGGAACTTGCTCAGGAGAGTCCTTCAGTCCATCCCCCGAGCAAGGAGTCTCGGATGATGGACCGCTTGGGGAAGCGGATGTTTAGTTCAGCGACCTTCTCAGTGAGGGCGCTGAACTACCTGGCACATGTGATTAGGATGCAGCGCGATCTTATAAAAGAATACGCTGCATCCCCCCCAGAGTCCATGTCGGAGGAGGACAAAGTACTGCACTCCACCCGTATGGCCACTCAGGTCCACCAATACCTCTATGCGGCTACTGTCCCATGCTACGGAAGGTGCCGCTAGAGCCGCAGGGGCAGGCCTAGTTACTAGACGTCAGGCCTGGCTCCGTCATTGCATTTCGGAGCCCTTCAAGGCGCCATTTGCAACGCCTTTCGATGGTTCTGCCCTCTTTGGCAAAACTGTTTGCGACACTTTGACCCAGAGCGAGAAGGATGGGAAGACGCTGTCTGCCGTCGGAATCCGCTTCTCTGCACCCCAGAGGCCCTATTCTAGAAACCAAAAGGGTCAGAAGAAGATGTGGTTCCGGAAGTCGCAGCAATCCCAGCCTGCTCCGGACAACCAGTCCTTCCATGGCAGAGGAGGACAGGGAGGACGCCGCCCTAGGGGCAGAGGGGCTCCCAGGAACTTTGGGTCCAGAGAACCCTTCTCTGAACGGCCCGCGCAGCAGCCCTGAGGGTTGCCCGGCTGCTCCACTCTGGAGGCAGTCGGGGACGTTCGGAGCACCTAGCGGCATGGGAGTCCATAACATCAGACCGCTGGGTTCTCCAGATCATATCCAGAGGATACCGTATCCCCTTTCTTCACTTACCAAAATTGAAGTCCCTCCCCGACGTTCCACCCGGTCAGTGGGAGGCTGCTTTGGCAGAAATTGGCCATCTACTAAAGAAAAGAGCCATCCAGCCCGTCCCCCCAGACCAGATCGGATTAGGGTTCTACTCCAGGTTCTTTTTAGTGCCAAAAAAGACTGGGGATCTAAGACCAATTTTAGACCTTTCTCTTTTGAACCTGGCAGTTCCCAAGGAGAAATTCCGAATGGTTACATTGCAGTCTATTCTCCCCCTTCTGGGAGAAAACCACTGGATGTGCTCCATAGACCTCAAGGATGCGTACTACCACATACTAATGGACAGGCGCTCCAGGAGGTTTCTCCGCTTCCAGCTGGGAGCCAGTCACTACCAATTCTGGGTCCTTCCCTTTGGTCTCACCACAGCCCCCAGGGTGTTCACCAAAGTATTAGCAGTGGTAGCGGCCCACCTGAGGCTTCAGGGGGTGCAGGTCTTTCCTTACCTGGACGACTGACTTCTCACCGCCCCAACAAGGCATCTACTTCTCTTGGCGCGAGACTCCTTTCTCCATCTTGCTCCACGCCTGGGCATCACGATAAACACACAAAAAAAAACAACCTAGCACCCACGCAGCTCATAGATTTTATAGGTGCCAGGTTAGACACGAGGAGATTGAGAGCCTTCCTCACAGCGGACAGAGTGCAAAGCCTACAGCTCCAGGTGCGGGCCATTCTCCACTCAAGCTCAGTTCCGGCGGAGTTGGTCCTGAGGGCCCTAGGGTCCATGGCGGCAGCGATTGCGCTTCTTCCTCTCGCCAGGTTCAATATGCGTATCCTTCAATGGACACTCATGTTTCAGTGGTCGTATCTTGCTCTTCCTATGCATCATCCCATTGCGATCAGCAAAGCGTGCAGGCGGTCCCTCCTGTGGTGGCTACACTCTCCAGATCTCCACGGAGGCCGCCCCTTTTATGCCTCTCCCCCTCTCGCCACGTTGACCACGGACGCCTCCCGCCTCAGGTGGGGGGGGGCATTTTGCAGGCCGGATGGTCCAAGGCACGTGGGACGATTCAGAGACCTCGCTGCATATCAATGTTCTAGAGATGAGAGCAGTGCTCTTAGCGTTGCTAGCACTTCAGGCCTTTCTTCCCTTGGGAACAATTGCGATTCAGTCGGACAACATGTCGGTTGTCTGGTATATCAACAAACAGGGATGAACCAGGTCTTACCCCCTTTGTCGAGAAGCCATGAGAGTGTGGGAATGGGCAATCTCCACCAACCGCTTTCTCATAGCAATGCATATTCCGGGTCGGTCCAACATCCTGGCGGACAAACTCAGTCGCACCATTCTCACCCCCTACGAGTGGTCTCTCAATGCTCAGGTAGCGGAACGTATCTTCGCACAGTGGGGAACTCCTTGTTGCGATCTTTTTGCGTCTCCCTCAAACACCAAATGCGACATTTTTTTCGCCCTGATACCTCCTCCCGGAGGTTCCCCAAGAGACGCTCTGGTGCATGCTTGGCCACCCGGTCTTCTTTATGCTTATCCCCCCTTGCCTCTGATGCTCCAAGTTCTTCAGAAAGCCTCTCGGTTGGGGTGCAGAATGATCCTCATTGCTCCTTTTGGCCTCGACAGATCTGGTTCCCCTTCCTAAGGTCTCACTCAGTGAATCCTCCTTGGATTCTAGATCCCATTCCGGATCTGATTTCTCATCCATCCCACTTATCTCCTCCGAACCTGGACAACGTCAAGCTGACCGCTTGGCTGCTCCAGTTCCACTCCTGATCAGGACTCCCGGTATTTCGTCCCTGGTTAAGGCCATCCTGGTGGCAGCTCATAAGCCATCCACTAGGAAAGTCTACCGTAGCAAGTGGAAACGGTTCTCTTTGTGGGCGGAGCGGCAAGGCCTAAACCCCTTCACAGTTCCTCTCCCCTTGGTGCTTGACTTCTTAACCACTCTTTTTAATGATGGTGCCAGCAGTTCCACGGTTAAAGTACAACTCGCGGCAATTTCTCATTATCACATTGGTCATGGCTCCAGTCCACTGATGTCTGCCAAATTGTGTAAGATTTTCCTTAAAGGTACTTTTCTTCTCAGGCCCCCTATAAAGCAAGCGGTTCCTCCTTGGGACTTTTCCTTAGTTCTTCAGGCCTTGACCGCCCCCCCTTCGAACCGGCGGCTACGGTAGATCTGAAATTCCTGTCTTTCAAGACCGCCTTCTTAGTAGCCATTACTTTGGCCAAGAGAGTCTCAGAGCTTCAAGCATTATCAGCTAAACCTCCTTACTTGGTCTTTCATCCGGACCGTGTTTACCTCAGGACCAACCCGTCCTTTCTTCCTAAGGTAGCTTCTGAAGCAAACATTAATCAATCCATTAACCTCCCTGTTTTCTTCCCTAAATATCAAAACAAGGGTGAATACAAGCTCCACTCCTTAGACGTTCACAGGCAACTTAGATTTTATCTAAACAGGACTGCTGGTCATAGGCAATCCGACCAGTTGTTCATTTCCTTTGCTAAATTTTATTTGGGCAAGCCAATTTCCAAAGTCTCATTATCTCGCTGGATTTCACAATGTATCTTACTAGCTTATCAAGCTTCGGGAAGGCCCGCACCAGCGGGTGTACATGCCCATTCGACCCGGTCAGTCTCTACCTCGGCAGCCTTTAAGGCTAGGATTCCTCTAGATGATATTTGTGCAGCAGCCACGTGGGCTTCATCTCATACCTTTATTTCCCACTACAAGTTGGATCTTACATCTAGGGTAGAGCATCCTTTGGCTCCGCGGTGCTCGAATATCCTTCCATGATGGCCCAAGATTCAGGTAGCTGGGGACTCTGTCCCACAGGTTGCAGACAAATGAATCTCCTACTTCAGATTTAGAAGTTATGTA
This sequence comes from Protopterus annectens, assembly GCF_019279795.1. Classification (NCBI taxonomy): domain Eukaryota; kingdom Metazoa; phylum Chordata; order Ceratodontiformes; family Protopteridae; genus Protopterus; species Protopterus annectens. The sequence goes on along the minus strand of NC_056749.1, from coordinate 238,809,569 downwards.
CTCACCATAACGTTCCATCTGAGTAGGTGTATTCATTTGTCTGCAACCATCCCGCCCTCCTTTCCCCCTGGCCTTTCAGTTTCCTGCATATGTTGTGTTACCCTTCTCAGGGTGTTTATGCTGTTGGCAAACTCGATCTGAGGTCATATAGGGAGAGCAGGGCATTATGGGTGAGGGGAGGAGCTGAGAGCTTGGATCCATAGCTGGTTAACCATGCCGGTTCGGATCCGATGTCGGATCCATAACCCACAGGTTGCAGACAAATGAATACACCTACTCAGATGGAACGTTATGGTGAGTACATAACTTCTAATTATGTTGTCCCTATCTCCCCTTCCTCCTTGCTGGTTGGATTCGGAACCGATCCTTGGCTCCGACTCTGCCGCATTCTAAAGCTTGAGAGCTTTCACTGGCTCGAGGCTAGACCCTATCCCAGCATGCCTAGCGAGAGTTACCCAGATCGCATTTGCCGCTTGAAACTTCGGGATTACTGGCGACTGGCCCAGGCTAAATTGTACTGTTTTTCCTGCTTATTTTATGTAAAATATTGTTTTTTAGTAGCATAGTTATCTATGTAGGTCAGTAGAATCTGGTGTTTGTCTAATCCCTCTATCTACCACCTTCTTAGTTGCTGTTTATTGTTGAGGCCATCGTTTTCTTCTCCTCTCAGGCTTACTGTTCCTCCTCTGTCTAACTAGCGAATCTGTTTTGTTAGAGGATTCATCCTTCACTTTCAGGCGGCTTAAGTTAGAGGGCTTTGCCTTATCCCCCTTCTTTACTGTTGGTCTAAGGAGCTAACCGTTTGAGTTAGAGGCATCTCCTTGGTTGGAGGAGTTGTCGTTTGACATAGAGACTCTCCCCCTTCTGCTACTCTCCCTTTCCTTAAAAAAAAAAAATCTTTGCTGTCTGTTTTTTTGGCTGAGTGTTTCTTCCCTTTTTGCTACTGTTAGCTGCAGGTCTTGTTATTGTACCTTGTTGTTGTATTTTGTTGGTAAATATGTCTAAGGAAGCATTGAAAGAATCCAAGCCTTCTGGATTCAAGAAGTGTGATTCCTGCATCCAAAAAATGTCTGACCGATGGACATACTAGCTGTGTATACTGTTTGGGAGCTGTTCACCTGCAGGACTCTTGTTCCATCTGTCATGGATTCAGCTCTAGAGTCCTGCAGGAGCACAAGAATAAGCTAATTTTGAGACTGTTATTGAAAGGGCCTTTTGAGGCATTAATGGAAGGGAATCAGGCAGGAAAAGCTGACAAACCCTCCAAGTTGTCATCTTCGTCGGCTCCGACCTTGGAACCGTCGAAGAGAAAAGACAAACCTTCAAGTTTGTTGGATCCAAAGTCTGTCGGGTCCGACAAGGTTAGTCGGATCCAAAATCTTTCGGGTCTGAAGAGGCTTTATCTCCTTCAGTTCCATCAGTGTCCTCGGAGCAGTCTAGGAGCCATAAAAGAACCAGGTCTCTCTCCTTGGAACTGGTGCATTCTGTACCACAGTCCCCACTTCTCCAGCCTGTAACAGGCAGTCACCAATCATCCAGGAGCCTTTTGGATGATGATGTGGAGAGGGTGGTGAAGAGGCTACTCGGGACACCGGCCTTGGCTAAACTTTTATAAAGCCCAGCCCATATGGAAGTGGAGCCAACGGTCCAACCTAATTTGTCGTCGATTCCTCCTTCAATTCACCTGAGTTTGGAGCCAGAGCACATGGAAGTTATTATGGTGAAACAGTCTGATCCGAAAACCCTGAATCTCTCAGGTCCAACATCAGCTCAGATCCCACCGATACCACCTTCTCTCTTGGGATCTGGGGGCCGACACTCCCTCATCAGCTCCGGGGGGAGGGGGGTGAGATCAGATCCTTGTTGGATCCCACTGTCCCACTTGGACATTTGCCGCAAGTGAGTTTGGTGCCTGCATTGGCCTCAGAGCCATCACCCTCGGTATAGAGGAGATCTCCTGGCTCTTCGGCGCCAGAGACTCTATTGGGCTGGGATCATGGTGCCTTCGAGATAGTGTGCTGTCCTCTCGGACCGCTCCACCCTGGGCTCCAGTTGCTCCTTCCCCTTCCGGGCCAGAGTCCACCTGCGAACCACCCCTCCTCCCCAAGCGTAGGGAACTAATGCCCCAGGACGCCCTGTCGGGTGATCCCCCCCCCTTTCAAAACCTCTCCAGAGCACCCCTCGGAGGAGGTCCCTCAGAAGAGGACTTGTGAAAGGAAGCATTTGGACTCCCCTGAGTCCCTGACATCGGACATGGATTTGGAGGACTTGGAAGGGTCCCCCTCTGAGGATGTCTCATTTTCAGACATCCTGGAAATCCTCCAGCAGAGGGGTGGCTGGAAATCCCTTTCCCCTTCTGAAGATGAGCCCGTGTACCTGGACGCATTTGGTTCCCGACCCTCCACCTGTTGGGTGTCTCCGCCCTTCGACCCGCTGCTAGGTGTAGCAAGTCGAAAGGTGTGGACCTCCCCAGAATCCATGGAACCAGTTCCGCGGAGGTCCAATAAGTTTATCACTGCATCGGACGACAAAACTTTCCCGACTAAGGGAGTGCCAGTTGATGCTATGGTAGTTGCCGCAGCCACAAAGAAGGAATTAGCAGAAACTTCTGCTTCTGCCCATCCACCAAACAAGGAATCCCGTACGATGGACAGATATGGGAAGTGTATGTTTTCTTCAGCAGCCTTTACCCTTAGGTCACTGACTTTTGTCCCATTTTACTTGTCTCCAGAGGGATCTCCTAAAAGAGTTAGGAGATAGCCTACAGGATCCTACAGCTGCGGGAGCTTCAGACAGGGCTCCTTCCCAACTTGTGACCTTATCTTCTGTAGTTAACTCCTCCATGCGGCTTATCTCTTATGCAACCGATGGAGTGAGCAGGGCAGCAGGTGCAGGAGTCTCCTTACGGAGACATTCCTGGATGCGCCTTTTCAGTTCACGGAGCCCTTCAAGTCCTCCTTTACCAACGCCCCATCTGATTGCTCGTCATTGTTTGGGCCCAAGGTAAACGAGACTCTCACCAGGTACGAGCAAGAAGGCAAAACTCTCTCTGCCATGGGAGTACGTTTCTCCACGCCTACTAGACCTTATCCCAAAGGTCAGAAAGGTGGGAAAATATGGTTCCAGACATCCCAGGGAGCTTCGCCTGATGTACGTGGTGATTTTTTTTTCCCCAGGGGCAGAGGGGGGAACAATAATGGGAGACACCGCCCTCTAGGCAGAGGGGGTCTACAGAGTCAGGGTGACAGAGATATGTCCTCTGGTAGGTCCTTACAGCGCTCCTGAAAGCAGGCCCCACCTGTCCACCTCTGGAGGCAGTCGGGGGCAGATTGTCACTGTACCCAGAAGCCTGGCAAAGTATCACAAAAGACACATGCTTACAGTCAGTAATATCCAGGGAATACAGTATTCCTTTCTCCATGCCACCTCTTCCCAAAAAACAAAAATCCATCCCAGATGTGCCACCCAATCTAAGGGAACAGGCAACTGTAGAAGTTCAAAGGTTGCTACGAAAAACGAGTCATCCTAGAATTCCCCACAGACCAAATCGGATCTGAAACATTTACTCAAGGTTCTTTTTAGTCCCAAAGAAAACGGGGGACTGGAGGCCCATTTTGGATCTCAGCAGACTTGACAGTCTGTCAAGAAGACAAAGTTCCAGATGGTGACAGGTGCAGTCCTAACTTTCCTTTCTGGGAAAGGACAATTGGATGTGCTGCTCCGATCTCCAGGATGCGTACTACCATATCAAGATGGACAAGGCGATCCAGGAGATATCTACGCTTCCGGCTGGGAGCCAGTCACTACCAGTTCAGAGTTCTGACCTTTGGACTCGCCACAGCACCCAGAGTGTTCACCAGATGCATGGCAGTAGTCACGCCGTCTAGGATTTTGGGTGTTTCCATATTTAGACTGGCTCCGTACCACCACCACCGAGCATTGACTAACCAAGGTAAGGGACACAACAATTCACATCTGCTCACAGCTAGGCATCAGTATAAACTACGAAAAGTCTGCCTTGTTGGCCTGTCAATATATTACATTTATAGGGGCAGATTTAGGTACAAAAGATAGCAAAATTGCCTCAGGAGAGGGCGTCAACCATTCGACATCAGGTTTCACTCTTAATCAAGAGAGAAAAGATTCAGGCAAGATTTGTTCTCAAAGTCCTGTGCTCAGTGGCGGTAACAATAACACTAGTTCCCTTGGCGCGCTTCCACATGAGGATATTACAGTGGCTCCTATTTGCTCAATGGTCCATGCAAGATCTACCCATGTCATACGAAATTCTCATCACGGAGACCTGCAAGAAGGATCTAAAATGGTGGCTTCAATCTACACCGGTGACGATAGACAGGCCGTTCCATCCTCCCCCAACCAGCAGCCACAGTGACCACAGATGCTTCCCAGTTGGGGGGGGGGGGGTCATTATCTGAGACAGACTGTTCAAGGAACTTGGCAACAACATGAGTACCACTTGCATATCAACGTCCTAGAGTTGAGAGCGGTGCTTCTGGCATTGCAAGCACTACAGGGCTGTCTACCTATGGGGACGAATGCAGTTCAAACAGAGACATGTCAATAGTATGGTACATCAACAAGCAAGAACAACCAGATCTTACCCCTTGTGTCGAGAGGCTCTAAGAGTATGGCAGTGGGTACTGTCTTCTCAATGCTTTCTGATTGTGACACACATTCCGGGGAAATCCAGTGTGATAGCAGACGAGCTCAGCAGGGCTATCCTGATGCCTCACGAGTGGTCCCTGAATCAGGAAATTGCGAACCAAAATTTTCACAAGTGGGGCCAGCCTTGCTGTGACCTTTTTGCCACCTCCATCAATACCAAATGCAGCAGCTATTTTGCCCTAGCCCCCCACCCCCCGGGACAGTCACCCAGGGATGCACTTGTTCATGATTGGCCCCGGGACTTCTTTATGCCTTTCTCCTGTTCCCTCTAATACCCAAGGTTCTCTAAAAAGCAAAATCGTTGGGTTGCAGACTAATCCTCATTGCCCCGTACTGGCCTTGTCAAATATAGTTCCCCTTCCTATGGCTCCATCTCCAGGAGGAGCCTTGGATCCTGTACAGAGTTCCAGATCTACTGGTGCATCAGTTGGGTATGCTCCATCCTTCCATATAGACCCTCAAGCTGACAGCTTGGTTTCTCCACTTCCCGTCTTAGCCAGGCTCCCAGACATCTTCCCAGCAGTGCAACATATTTTAAATTCCTCTCACAAATCCTCAGCGAAAAAACTTTATACTAACAAATGGAAGCGGTTCTCTTGTTGGGCAGCCAAAAAATAGTATTGACCCTTTTACCGCACCTGTTTCAGAGATTTCTGAATTTCTTGCTGAAGCCTTTAACCAAGAAGCAGCAGCAACTATCCAAGTTCATCTGGCTGCTATTTCCAGTTTTCATGTGGGAGAAATGGGTTTCAGCATCGTGTCCCACAGGTTATGCAAAGCTTTCCTAAAAGGTACTGTCCTCTTCAGACCCCCCAGTAAGAGAACCCACCTCTTCCTTGGGATACAAACTTAGTCTTAGCTGCCTTGATTCTTCCTCTTTCGAACCGGCTACTACTTGTTCTCTGAATTTCTTGACTTGGAAAACTATTTTATTCACTGGTATTACCTCAGCTATGAGGTTATCAGAATTACAGGCTCTATCCATTCGTCCCCCATACTTAATATTTCACAGCTAGGGTTTCTCTCAGAACCAACCCCTCCTTACTACCAAAAGTGAGTTCAGCCTGAATCAACCAGTAGAGCTATCTGTATTCTTCCCTAATCATGGCAACACGGCAGAATATAAACTCCACCAATTGGATATTCATAGTTACGCTTTTACTTGCCCAGGACAAAAGAATTCAGAAAATCTGACCAATTGTTTGTATCCTTCTCAGAAAACAGAAGGGGAACTTCAGTCAAACT
>NC_056749.1:238780019-238803138 GCF_019279795.1 Protopterus annectens | reverse complement strand
AAATAGTAAAGTTTTGTTGGCTTCCATCGCCCGGCCACAGGCACCGCATGCTTTGATGTCTCGGGTCGTTCCTCTGGAACAAGACGTGGCTGGTGAGACGTCCTCGGACAGCCCCCCCGAGGATGTTCCTCGCAAGCGGAAGTGCAAGAGGCAGCACGTGGACTCCCCCGAGTCTTTGACAGAAGACACGGATTTGCATGAGGGGGAAGGCTGCCCAAGGTCACCCCCGAGGATGTCTCCTTCGGATACATCATGGAAATGCTTAGGATAAGGGGGTGGTTCTTCCCTGTTTGCAAGACAGTTCGCGAGACTTTAGTCCAGAGCGAAAAGGAAGGGAAGACGTTGTCTGCTGTCGGAGTCCGCTTCTCTGCTCCCCAGAGGTCCTTCTCCCGGAACCAAAAGGGACCGAAGATGTGGTTCCAAAAGTCGCAACAGTCCCAGTCTGCTCCGGACTCCCAGTCCTTCCGCGGCAGAGGAGGTCAGGGTGGACGCCACCCTAGAGGCAGAGGGGGCCCAAAGAACTTTGGGTCCAGAGAAACCTTCTCTGATCGGCCCACTCAGCAACCCTGAGGTGTTGCCCGATTGCTCCTCTCTGGAGGCAGTCGGGGGGGGGGGCGGTTCTCGAGGCACCTGGCAGCTTGTGAGTCCATTACAACAGACCGCTGGGTGCTTCGTATCGTATCCAGAGGATATAGAATTCCCCTTTCCTACATTCCCTACACCCCTGAACACCTCCCCGATGTTCCACCCAATCAGAGGGAGGCTGAAGCTGCAGAAATTTTGCAGCTTTTAGAAAAAGGAGCTATCCAGCACGTCCCCCCAGGCCAGTCCAGATTGGGTTACTACTCCAGGTTCTTTTTGGTGCCAAAAAAGATGGGGGACCTAAGGCCCATCCTCTCTTTCCCTACTAAATCTGTCAGTAAGCAAAGAAAAGTTCCCGATGTTCACTCTTCAATCTATTCTCCCCCTCTTGCGGGAGAACGACTGGATGTGCTTGACAGACCTCAAGGACGTGTACTACCACATATTGATGGACGTACGATCCAGGAGGTTTCTCCGCTTCTGACTTTGTCATTATCAATTCAGGGTCCTTCCCTTTGGTCTCACCTCAGCCCCCAGGGTGTTCACCAAGGTATTACCAGTGATAGCGGCCCACCTGAGACTCCAGGGAATGCAGGTTTTCCCGTACCTGGACAACTGGCTCCTCACCGCCCTGACAAGGCATCTACTATGCTTAGCCAGGGACTACTTCCTCAACCTTGCTCCACAACTAGGGATCACTTTAAACTCAGACAAGTCCTCTCTCACCCCGACTCAGGTGATAGATTTTATCGGGGCTAGACTGGACACCAACAGGCAACTAGTCTTCCTAACTCCCGACCGGTTGCACACACTGAGGGCGCATGTGCGGGCCATCTTTCAATCTTCAAAACCTCTGGCGGGATTGGTTCTGAGGGCCCTAGGATCCATGGCAGCCGCAATAAACCTTCTTCCCATGGCGCGTCTGAACATGAGGATTTTACAGTGGACTCTACAAGTCCATTGGTCCCTTCATCAGTACCCTTTGAGTCACCCCATTCCTCTCAGTAGGGCATGCAAGAGGGCTCTCGTTTGGTGGCTTCAATCGCCGGACCTCCAGGCGGGACGCCCCTTTGCCACGGCCCCTCCTCTCGCCACGGTGACCACGGACGCCTCTCGTCTTGGGTTGGGGGGCATTATTCGGGCAGGACGGTCCAAGGCACGTGGAACGATTCAGAGACCTTATTGCACATAAATGTTCTAGAGATGAGGGCAGTGCTGTTGTCGTTGCAAGCACTTCAGAGCCTTCTGCCTGCAGGAACAATTGGGATCCAGACGGACAGTATGTCTGTGGTATGGTATATCAACAAACAAGGGGGAACCAGGTCTTACCCACTCTGTCGAGAAGCCATGAGAGTGTGAGAATGGGCGATCTCCACCAACCGCTTTCTCATTGCAACGCACATTCCGGGATGGACCACCATCCTGGCGGACAGTCTAATTCACACCATCCTTTCACCTTACGAGTGGTCCCTCAATCCTCAAGTAGCGAGTCGAATTTTTGCCGTTTGGGGGCAGCCCAGTTGTGATCTCTTCGCATCTCCCTCAAACACGAAATGCAACAATTACTTTGCTCTCATTCCCCCTGCTGCGGAAGCCCCGAGGGAACGCCTTGGTGCAGGCTTGGCCACCCTGTCTTCTTTATGCCTACCCTCCTCTTCCCCTGATGCTGAAACTCCTTCAGAAAGCCAGTCAGTTGGGGAGCAGGATGATCCTCATTGCTCCATTCTGGCCTCGCCAAACTTGTTTCCCTTACCTCTGGTCTCATCGAGCGAATCTGCCCTGGATTCTTGATCCCCTCCCAGATCTAATTTCCCACCCCCTGGGGCTCCCAGTTCCTGACCTGGTCAGCCTCAAACTTATGGCTTGGGTGCTCCAGTTCCACTTGTAGCTAGGACTCCCGGTATCTCATCTCCAGTTAAAACTATCCTAGTAGCAGCGCACAAGCCCTCTACTAGGCAGGTCTATGGTAGTGTTTCTCTCTCTGGGTAGAACGCCATAATTTGGTTCCTTTTACAGCCCCTTTGCCTGTGGTGCTGGATTTTCTTTCAGGACTTTTTCATGACGGAGCTAGCTGTTCTACGGTTAAGGTTCAATTAGCAGCTATTTCTCATTAACACGTATGTACTGAAATGGGCCCTTTGATTACTACAAAATTGTGAAAACATTCCTAAAGGGCACCTTTCTACTTAAGCCTCCAATAAAGGAAGCTGTACCTCCATGGGATTTGACTTTGGTATTACAAGCCTTGACGGCTCCTCCCTTCGAACCTGCGGCTTCAGTAGTCCTCAAATATTTGTCTTGGAAAACAGCCTTTCTAGTGGCTATTACTTCAGCCAGAAGAGTATCTGAATTACAGGCTCTTTCTGTGAAACCCCCATACTTAGCTTTTCACAAGGATAGGGTTTACCTTAGGACCAATCCCTCCTTCCTCCCGAAGGTAGATTCTGAAACTAATATCCAATCTATCAATTTGCCGGTCTTCTTTCCTAACTACCAGAACAAAGGGGAGTACAGATTATATTCTTTGGACGTGCATAGACAACTTAGATTTTACATTCATAGGACATCTGGTCATAGACAACCCGACCAGCTGTTCGTCTCCTTAGATTTTACATTCATAGGACATCTGGTCATAGACAATCCGACCAGCTGTTCGTCTCCTTTGCCAAATTTAATCTAGGTAAACTAGTCTCGAGCGTTTCCTTATCGAAATGGATTTCACAGTGTATCATCACGGCTTATCAAAATTCCGGCAGGCCCGCACCACAAGGAGTTCGTGCCCACTCAACTCTGGCAATGGCTACATCTGCCGCCTTTAAATCCAGAGTTTCTTTGGATGATATCTGTTCAGCAGCCACTTGGGCCTCATCTCATACCTTCATCAATCATAAATTGGACATTATCTCCAGAGGGAGAACTTCTTTTGGCTCCGCAGTGCTCTGGAATATCCTTCCATGAAGGCCGCCCAAGGTTTAGGTAGCTGGGGACTCTGTCCCACGGGTTGCAGACCAAATGAAGTTAACTACTTCAGATTAAGAAGTTATGTACTCACCATAACGTTCCATCTGAGTAGGTAAACTTTGTCCGTAACCGTCCCCCTGACCTTCAGATGTGTTTTATGACATATAGTGATGTTCCTTTCCGAAAACGTAGTTAGTTATCTACTATAGTGGTTGCGGGCAAACTTGATCTGAGGTCAGTCAGGGTTGGCAGGGGATTATGGGTAAGGGGAGGAGCTAGGAGCTCGGATCTAAGCTTTGTAAAGTTGCCGGCTCGGATCAGAGATCGGATCCGTATCCCACAGGTTGCGGACAAATGAAGTTTACCTGCTCAGATGGAACGTTATGGTGAGTACATAACTTCTTCTTATTCTATTAACTGCACTTGTTTTAATATTAATTTTTAAGTGATAGTAATATTTTTAAAAACATTCCTGATTTTACCCACCCCCAATTTTTTGCTATCTCAAGAAATCTTGAGCAAAGGAGCTCAGAGCTATGCAGGGAAATATAATGCTCAACTGTACCTGATTTTGCAGATGCTCTCGTGAATTTTACTTCACATTTTTTTCCCTGTATCTAGTTTTCTGGTAAATCACTGAGAATTGCAGGTACAGCAGTAATGCTAGGCATTAGAGTTTCGTATTTCTTATTGCTCAGAAGACAAATATTGATTCAAAGCTGCTTGTTCTGTTATCCTTTTAGGTGAATTAGAGTAATCTTTAAAAAGTATACCAGATTTGGTCCCTGTTATTTTTGGCTATGTCCAGAATTAGCAAAGAAGTTGAAGTATGCAGGGACCCATACTTCTCAGTTGCCCTGGATTTTGCATGATGTTGTGTACCTAGGCTCATATTTTCTTGCCCTGTCCCTTATTTCCTGGTAAATCTCTGAGGATTACACACAAGTCAATACTTATAGGCATTAGAGCTTTATACTTATTTTTTTGGGAATGCACACTGATACAAAATCTGTTCTGTTAAACTTTTTAAGTGAATTCGAGTAGTATTTAAAATTGCCCCAGAGATCTTTCTCTGTTTTTGGCAAGTCCATAATTCTTGAGTATAGTAGTTGAGAGATATATATATAGGGACCCCCATATTGATTGTGGTAAAATTTAAAAATAATGTATGCTCTGTTGTATCAGCTTCTGTTGTTACCAGTGTTTTATTTGGCTTCCTATCGCAATTAAAAAAATGACTTGCAAAGCGAACACTGTCCCTGAATATCCACAGCCATACAATTCACAGCAGTCTCATAGTCAACTGATTTCATTTCTAAGTCATAGTAACATGTAACTCTAGACTACTGACTCAGAAATGAGATAATTTACTAAGGACAATGGATAGTAATAGCCCATGGGTTGGCTACCTATATCCTGTTATGATAAAAAAAAAAATTGCTGACCAGTGTATACATTTGCAGACTTACTGTGTATACAAAGCTGTTTACACCTACCCTCATAGGGTGCCTTCTTCCTCCAAGAGGGAAAAATAGTCGTAATTGGGGATAGCTTTAGGAGTCGTCAAGATTTGCAGTAAAGCAAATGCTATTTGACCAAGATTTCCTTGCACATGTCTGCAATGTTTTGTCTGATGCATTTTCACTAAATGTGAGTGTCAAAGGAAGAAAAGTTTACTACTGCTGATTCTGTCGGTTTTCATTGAGAATGTTTTGTTTTTCAAATGGCTGTCAGTGTTTTTGCTGTAAAATTTGTAATAGTTTTAAATTAAATCCAAATGTCTGTGAACATAAAGAAGAAAATAGTATGTACACAGATTTCAACAGTGCTTTATGGTGACTGTGAAGAGACAGCTAGGTAATGAGATGTCTATATGACCGTGGGGGACGGGTCTGCTCCTTTACTCTTCTTGTGGTCCCATTTGCCCATGATCTGGCACTGTTTCTATTGTTCTGAAAGTGCACATGGGTATTAGCTTCATATATACGTGTTTGTTTTTTTGTATTTTAAACCAGGTAAAGGAGTAGCCCAGGAGCAATGTCTGGTTAAGCAACTTACTCAAAAGCACACACTATAAAAATTGAGGTAGAAAGAATCTAACCCTCTGCCTTTGAGTGCAGGTAGCAGCTCACTATGAGTTTAGAGCCTTGTTCTTTCTTTACATTAACTGCCAGACCTTCACACATTTTCATTTTCTGATAAACCTAAAAATCACTTTGGTTTATAGTGTGTAACTCATGCCAGTTGGTGTTTAATATTTTTTGTTTGGATGTTCAGAAAATGCATTTTGATGCAAAAGCTGTTCGGTTAACTTGTGTGAATTACAGTAGTCTGCCTGTTCTGTGTCTGATTTTGCAGAACATCATTGATGATGTCTCATATTTATGCCTTGTCCTTTAACTTTTTTTTCTGGTAAATTACTGAGGATTACTGTCATATCAGTAATGCCAGTCATTAAAGTTTTACAACTTTTATTGTTCTGAGTATTCACATCCATGCAACAGTTATTGTTGACATTTTAAGTGGTTTGGACTTGTCTAGCACTTACGTTAATTAACAGTTTCCTGAAGTCAGAATTACAAGATTTGAATAGTTTCACTCCATTTGCTTTGTGACTTTTTAAACACTGTTATTAAATTATCAGATACAAACCATAGTAATGTTTTCCCATTTACACACATTATACATCGCATATCTTTTCATTCTTTGTAACTATCTAACTAAAACAATGAGTAAAAAGGTCACACAGAAAAACTAATCGGTTAAAAAACACAAAAAGAAAAATCTAGCAAAGCTAAACTTTCCACTGTGTGATACCTTAAACCTCTTGTATTAGAGGTAACTGGATATGTTTCTAAATGTTAGCCAGATATTCCACTTATGCTGTGCTGATGATGCCATAAGAAGGAATAAACGTGCATGTCCACAGCTAGTAGGGTTTGGCTTTATTGGTCTGAAATTGTCCATAAATTGACTTAAAAGAAAAAGTCATGGATATTCAGAATTGCCATTTAGCTGAAAGACCTTATGTCCTTAAAGGGTAATTTGCACATATTCCATGTCAACTCTAATGCAAGAGATTTAAGGTATCACACAGTGGAAAGTCTAGCTTTGGTAGATTTTTATTTGTGTTCTTTGTAACTGTCATCAGTCCAACATTACATAACTTGCTGAATTCCTGTCTTCTTTTAAAACTCACTGGTGATAAGGTTGATACTGTGGTAATTGGAAAAATAACGATAGACTCGGAAGTAAACCGCTCCATCGTCAAGCAATTTAATAAAGTTTTTGCTTGACGTTCGAGCGGTTCCTTTAAAACTCACTCATCTTTCTCTTGAACATTTTTCTGCCTTTATTGTTCCAACAACTTCCATTTATTTCTATGAAATTTACTACTCCTGTTTTCTAAAGATCCCTCTCTGAGTTATTTTTGCTTTTAGAATATTCGGAATTTATAGAGCTATTTAGACATTGATTTCCATTTTCTAGTATTTTTTTTCTTTTTTGCATCCAAGTTTATCAAAGTTAGTAAAGACTTGCTACATTTAAGCAATTAGCCAGAGCAAAATAATAATTTCCTTAGTTATGGCTATTTGCTCACCCAATATTTTTGACCGCAAAAACTGTCAGAAGCTTCAGATACAACATTTGTGTTCATTAATACAACAGATTTATGATATTTGTAGGAAAAAGTTACTACAGTCTGAGTGCTGAAGTGCTTCAGTTCTGAGGGTGGTGGGAGGTCTGTTCCTGAACTGCAAGGAGCAGGCCAGTCCTGTTCTTCCCCAGATGCTGCTTAGACTTCAACCAATAAGGGAAGAAAAAGACAGTGACATTCTTTGAACTTAGCATTAAAAATCTGTTCTGTTCTGTTTCAGTACTGGCCTAAAAGGTCTTTCACGCATACTTGTGTGTGTGTGTGTGTGTGTGTGCGCGCGCGAGTATGTATATGAAATAATCTCTCAATCTCCATGTTAAAAAGCAGTAGTACAAGCTACATGGAAGTGTGCATTGTAGAGAACTCTACATAAATGAGATCATGAGTACAAGTGGCTGTTCTGGGATTTACATATAACCAAGCACTCAAGACAGTATACAGTGTAGATTTGTTTGATCCAAAAGATCTCACATGACAGTCACTATTATTTCGCTTTGACACTCCTTAGACAAGACTAAAGGTATTTTACCTCTCTGGCCATAAAGTCATTCAGTTTATAGCCTTCCTTAGCTTTAATATCTTGGACTTGAAATTAACCAACACGAGGAACCACTGCAGCATCCCTGTAGTATCATCCTCCCTAGTAAGATCCAACCATAAAGCGGTCACTTAAGGAGTCACCATCTCCCCCAACCCACCTCTAGCTAGGGTCAGACACAAAAACTTCTCCAAAGCTGATTACAGCCTTCTGAGGGATGGTATAAACAGCTTCACAGCCTCCTCCTCCTCTGTAGCAACTGGCACCAATATCCAAAACTACACCAAAGCACTATATGAGCATTTATATAGATGCTAGGAATCAGGAATAACCGACAGTACTAAATCATCCTCTGTAAGGAAGAGTAAACCTGTCTGGTGGACATCTGCAGTAAATAAACTCTATAACAAAAGGAAAAAATTACTATCCAAGACCAAGAAGGAGCAGGTGCCCAATTGGAAGCAGTATCTCCTTAGCCTGAAAAAGCAAATAAGAGCACTAGTGAAATCCTGGCGACATGTACTAGAGACAATCATAAGACCTTCTTCACATATGTCCGCAACCTCAAAGGAAGCACCCATATCTGTAGTGATCTGGTGGTCAAGGACAGCACATATACAAATGCAGTAGATATAGCAAACTTGTTGGCTGACAGATTCAGCGAAAACTTCACCCCTCTGTTCCCTCCACCCCCATCAGTAAATCAGGACATCCACAGTACCTGCCCCCTTCCCCTTATATCTAGGGAACAGGTCATCACTGCTGTCTCAAAGGCAAAAAGTACAGCCTCCATGGGACCCAATAACCTACCAGGCTGCATCTGACGTGAACTCAGGCAGGGATTTGCAGCACCATTAGACACCCTATTCAACCAAAGCCTAAGTACCGGCTTCATCCCAGCTGAGTGGAGGACAGCCACTGTCATCCCTTTACACAAAGGTGGAGCATCCACCGATCCAGGAAATTATAGACCCATCAGCTTAACTAGCCTTATCTGCAAGGCCATGGAATGGATTATCATGGACCTCGTTAAAAAGGGTACTGGCAACTTCCAAACACTTGATTCCACACTGTTTAGCTTCGTCAAGGGGGGGGGGTGTCATGTCTGCTAAGTTTGGTTGACTTCTTTGAGACAGTCACCAAAGCCATTGACAAGGGGAAGACAGTGAACACTGCCTACCTTGGCCTGGCCAAAGCCTTTGACACTATTCCCCTCTCGGGTATAATAGATAAAACGGTCTCAACTAGGCATCAGTCCGTATTTTGCCAGATGGGTAGTAAACTGGCTCACTGATAGAATCCACCAAGTCAAAATAAAGGAAGACACTTTAAGCAGTAGACCCTTAAAGCATTATACCCCAGGGTTCAGTCTTGGGGCCTCTGTTATTTGTGATTTACTTTTCTGAGGAACAGGTCAAAACAAGTGGAATATGGCTGACAAGTTTGTAGATGACTGCAAGCTGGGTGCTGTCATCAATTCCCCTAGTGATTTAGACATCCTCCAAGAGGGTCTCACTCAGACAAATGACTGGTAATCACGGCCACACAGGTGAAAAAACACACTCTCCAAAGCTAAGAATACAGCATCCATGGGACCAAACGACATCCCGGGCTGTGTACTACATGAACTACAAATTGAACTGGCACCTCACCTAAGTGTCATGTTTAATCATAGCCTCACCTCAGGCTTTTTGCCCAATGAATCGCGCACAGCTACAGTTATCCCACTCCACAAGGGGAGATCCACCTTGGATCCCGGGAACTATCGTCCCATCAGTCTGACCAGCCTGATCTGCAAAGCCATGTAATGCATTATCATGGAACTTATAAACAAAGACATTGTCAACCTTCAAACACTGGACCCCACCCAGTTTGGTTTTGTAAAGGGCTGATCTTGTCTCCTCAACCTGATTGACTTATTCGAATCAGTATCCAGAGCCGTGGATGAGGGCAAGGCGGTCCACACAGCCTATCTGGACCTCGCCAAGGCCTTCGACACCATCCCCCACTCTGGAATCATAGATAAACTTACTAAGCTGGGCATTAATCCCTACGTCACTCGATGGGTTGCCAACTGGCTTACTGACAGAACCCACACTGTAAAAGTAGCTGACTCAAAATCCAGCTCCAGACAAGTGACAAGCGGAGTACCTCATGGTTCGGTCCTGGGACCGCTCATGTTTGGCATCTATTTCTCTGAAGTACAGGCCAGAACTAAGGGACTCTGGCTAACAAAGTTCGCAAATGACTGCAAGCTGGGAGCCATTATTGAAACCCCAAATGATGTGGATATTCTACAAAAGGGCCTTACAGAAACAGATGATTGGTGCCAGAGCCATGTGCTCAAGCTCAGTGCCAAGAAATGTATAGTTATCCCCTTTGGGAAAAACTATGTACCCATGAATTACCACATAAATGGCAGTACACTAAACACCAAAGGTGTGATAAAGGGACTTGGTGACACAAGTCGGGACACAAGTTGGGAGGGCGGCTTAATGGCTAAGGTGCTTGCCTTACAAACCCAAGGTGCAGGGTTTGAGTCTCACAAGGGATAATTGTCTAAGCTTAAAATGACTCGCAAGGGCAGTTAGCTTAGTAATAAACTATGAACCTAAGTGGACAGTGGTCTCACCTTCGATAACCACATCGCCACCACATTGCCACAACAGTCATGAAGTCCTATGTGACACACCTCATCATTAAGGGCTTTTCGTCCAGAAAAAAAGGAGGTCATTGTCTCACTGTACTCATCCCTCATTAGCCCCATTATAGAGTACAATGCCCCATTTGGTATGTGCTTCACAAGACATCTGCAACAACTGGAAAGGCCACAGAAATACCTCACTAAAAGAATTGCAAGCTTAAAGCAGATTCCCTAAGCTGACCGTCTTAAAAAAAAAACTAAGAAAAAAACAAAAAAAACAAAAAAAAAACTCCAGCTATAGTCGCATATCGCCTGCTCAGAGGCAATCTCTGCTTAACATACAAGGCCATGTCAAATCCAGAGCTGTTGGACATGCTACACTTAAAGAAATCCCAGTCCCTCAGAGCCACACGCTCCAGGGATCTAAACCTGGTCATCACAATGAACAAAACATGGTGGAGGGATAGGTTCCTGACCCAGAAACTCCCTATACTCTGGAATAGATTGCCCATACATGTCAAGCTGAGTGCCTCTTTGGCCCTCTTCAAAAAGAACCTTGACAATTTGATGGAAGATGGGAAATTTACCCCAGGGATCACGTCAATCGCCCTGTTAGACAGGGGACCAGGGAAGTAATAGCCAGTAAATTGTTATGGCTAAGCTTGTATAGGCTCTAGGGCCGATAGCCTAGTACCAACCTATGAACATATTGAGATGCCATTTTCTGTAAGCTTAACCCAACGCATACGTTTAGAGGTTTTGATTCTTGCAAGGGAAGCACATCATTAAAATGAATGTTTCCTCTCATGCCAACCTCTGTTTCTCAACTCTCTTCTTGGGCAGCTATTTGTGGTTTCCCTGATTTTCAGTAAAGTTATTTTTGCACATCTGTGCAAAGTGTGTTACAAGCCTACAAATAGGGCACTTACAACGGTATACAGAGCTTTATCATAATTTTTCTGCAGATATCAATCTCCACTGAAAATTCAGTTTCTTAAAGTTTGTTACATTAACTAAAATATTGACTAAATGTATGAAAAATAGTTGAATAATTCTCAGTTTGTGGTAAGAGAAGCCTGAGTCAGCTGGTTTGCATGTTAATTATTCTAAAATTGCTAGTCATCCTTGGCTGTCAACTGTTTTTGATCTTAAACATACTGGATTAAACAGTGGGTGCCAGCAGAGTTGAAAATGGTCATATCCAACTTGATGAGGTGCTAAGTGCATTGGTTTCTGGCTTGGTACCGAGTTTAATTTTAATTGAATGAAAGGTTTAAATGCTGAGCTGTTTAAAATGTCTTGTGCATTTCATTGTATGTATTGATCTGAATGTGTTAGTGTAAAGTCAGATATTGTCTAGGTGTATCATGTGGAGAGACCAGGCTTGTCTTAACTGTTTGGGAGTGGGTATGCTGTTTTATGAAATGTCACTTCATACAGAATTCCTCTCAGTTGTGGAACTCGCAGTCATAAGGAAAGGTTGGACAGGAGCATAGTGCAGCCTTTTTTATTATTAAATTATTACTTTTTTAAGAATTTTACTTTTTGTGGCTAGTGACAGTGAGATTATAAATGACGGTCGCTATTTGCTATAGTTGACTTGAATTTTGGAGCAAGTTTTACAGGTAAGGGCTGTATTCTGCTTTTTAAGCTGTTTTATAGCTCTGGTGATGTTTTTGAAAAAGTCTACTAGGTTTAACAGGCATGACCTGTCTTTGACAAAACCAAAATGTGGTGGATCAAGGGTTTGGAGATCACCTATGTCATTATATATAGGGTTCATGATGATTCGTTCCATAGCCTTGAAGATAAGGCTGGTTAAGCTTATGGGTCTGTAGTTTGAGTCATACTTTTAATACTTTTGTCAAGTAGCATATGAGAAATGGAAAAAAAACTTTTACTTGTAAAACTAGCAATAAAGGGTCAGTGAAACAAAAGCTGTCAGAGCAGCTATACGGTCACCTTGCATGCCAGTATACGAGAGTGTGCATGTATATATCCACCAACACAACACACACAATAGCTATGTATATGTCTGTATACATTAACAGAGATAGATTTATGTATGTGTAATAAAAAAAAAAAAATATATATATATATATATATATATATATATATATTTTTTTTTAAATTAATTTATTTATTTATATTTGTTGACCGGGAGTGTCCGACTGGACGTAGGTCCATTTTCAGCAGAAGCCCGGGGAGAAAAGCTCCACAGTTAAAATACACAGACAGTAGTTACATTGGATTACATAGCAATTACTTACAACATATTTACAGATGAAGAACATAGTACATCAGTAGACAACTAGAATCTTTATCAGTGAAGTACATAACAGACATTAACAAATGTTACAGTAAGAAGTTCCTGCTGTATAATAAGTACTAGGCTTATGAGCATCTGAGCTTGCTATAATCAAGGTAGTTAGTGGAGTGGAAAGAAAGGTAGTGGTTGGATGGGGTGGGTGATATTAGAGGGGGAGTTCCAAGGGCATAGCCAGCATGTTTTCAGGTGTGCTTTTAGTAAAGTTTTGAAGTGGGTGCATGATGGTATAGAGGTAATTGTGGGTGGGAGGGAGTTCCATAATTTGGCTATGGTGCAAGAGAATAGTGCTTCACCAGCAGAGTTATTGGCTTTAGTGATCTGCAAGTGATTTTTGTTGCTGGATCTTAGTGGTCTGGTGGTGCGATAGGGTTGGAGTAGATTCTGGAAGGATGGGACATTTACTGGATGGTTTACTAATTTGTGGGCGAGTGAAAGTTGATACCATTGAAGGAGGTGAGGGAGTTCAAGTCAGCCCAGTTAAGCAAGTGAGAGACAGTGGTGACTATGGTAGGATGCCCCTGTGGCGAATTTGGCAATTTTTTTTGTAGCAGGACTCTAGCTTGTTTAGATCGCATTGCCTTAGGTTGGTATATATTGGAGAGGCATAAAGTAGGGTGGAGATAAGGTGGGAATTTGCTATATATATATATATATATATATATATATATATATATATATATATATATATATATACACACACACACGACATACATACACACGGTGTGTGTGTATGTATATATGTATATATCTATATATATATATATATATATATATATATATATATATATATATATAGTGGATGTATAATGGCATAAAGATAAACAGCAAATGCATTTTAAACAACCAAAGCAGTGCATGTGATAAACGCATAATGACGCATGCATTTATTTGTTTAAATTATCTATTTCCAAAATGATAAGGGGGTTAAGAGGTCTCATCAACACAGCCATCTGAGTCACAAAAGAGGCAAGTTTGAGAAGTTTTGAGAATTCCAGTATTAACAGTGAAGAGTACCACTAAAACAATTAGGTGCACTGCATACAAAGTTTTAATAAAATACACTCATTATTACATATCCAGCATATACATATTCAGCATATACATATTTGACAGATTCAAGAATGCCTTGAATTGCAAGCCAATCAGTAAGACATAGCAAGGCTATGGTTTTACAACCACTTGAATATAAACTTGGATTACATATTGCATACATACTTATGCACACAGATGGGGAAATCATAGGGAGGTATAGACTACATTTGCCTCAACTTTCAAATGGTAACCAGTGTAACTCTCCTGCAGTCAAATATTCAGGAAAAGAATGAAAGATCCAAGCATTTTACTACAGTGTAGGGAAGAAAAAGAAAATAAATTCAGTTTGATGGAATTAGTATTATACAGACAGCTACTGTGTGATTCCTTTAGGGCGTCAGCTAATGGGAAATACTTTTAGTACAGAAACAAAATTAAATTTCAAAGTTGTCTGACGTTTTTATTAAAATGCTCTAAGATTTTATTCTTCTAGAATCTTAGGACATTTGCAACTCAGTGGGTTTGTTTCCAAGATGCAAATGTCCAAAGCAATGCTGTCCTGTGAAATGAGGGGAAACTATCTTATAAGTAAATGTATGTCTGCATGAGTACATGCACTAATAAGCAACACTGTTGCTGAACATATGAAAAATAATTACCAGTGAAGGGGAAAAAAGCATGTAGCAACAAGCAGGAAACAAAAACAAACAAAAGAAAATACAATTGTCTAGGCTGGGATAATTATTCCACTTTAGTATGTGCTTGTTTTTTTCAGTTCTGAAGAAAACAAAGGACCTTTAGGCTATACTGAATGTAAGCAGTCTAATTGAATTTGTGTTTAGGGAAGACTTAGTTGGGTACAACCAGTCCTTCCTTGGCAGTCTGGATGTTCTTTTTGGACATTTAAGAAGCATGTCTCAATATAAAGGCCACCAAGAAGTCCAGGAGACTTCTGCTTTTCTTTTGTAAGTGTCTGTTATCAGATTGAGGCCTTTCTGTTCGGTCTCACTTTCGCCCATGATGTATTCACCACATGCTTGCTTGTTGTGGCAGTGAACCAGAAGCTGCAAGCTGGCTGCCTTCAGTATCCATTGATCATTCAAACATAGCAGTGGCTTTAATCTAGACCTTCCTCAAAAATGCATCTTTAGATGGAATTGGTGCAGCAGCTCCATGGGCTTCAATAAATATTTTGTCAGGACTCTGTAAGCTGGGTGTGATCTCCAGATCAAGGCCTTCCTTTATGTCCACAGTTATTAGAGGCAAAGAGATGTTCCTGTGAAGGTAGTAATGCAGTAGAATAAGCTTGGAAGGTTTCATGTATAACCTTAGATCTGAATGAGCAGGTCCTTCCCTCCTCCTATCTTCTTTCTGATGTGACCTAGAGGTCTTTCGTATTTGTGCTGATTTTTTTTTCCTGTTCCTGCACTCTTGCAACAGTTATCCAGAACATTATGGTTAAAAGGGTCCGGCTAATAATTGGGAACATTTCAGTTTCCGGGCTGACAAATGCATAAAGGCTTTGGTCTCACTGTTAATGAAGATGGACAATACTCATCCAGATCTAACATTGTGATAAGTACTTGACTGTAGTCTCTACAGATTGTAAAAGCTGGCAAAAGAGCATTCACTCATTTGTGCAATCTAAAGATAATACGGTATTAACATGTTTTAGTCATTTGTGCAATCTAAAGATAATACGGTATTAGCATGTTTTCTAACGGGCTTTTTTTGTGTGTTCTTGCAGTATGCATCAGCTGGTTGCCTGCTGTCGCTACATCATACAGACAAACCAGAGCATGAAGAAGTGTGTGAGTTCCGCCCGTATACTTGCCCCTGTCCTGGGGCATCCTGTAAGTGGCAAGGATCACTGGATGCAGTCATGCCACATCTCATGCATGCTCACAAGAGCATTACAACACTTCAAGGAGAGGACATTGTTTTTCTGGCCACAGACATTAATCTTCCAGGTGCTGTAGACTGGGTTATGATGCAGTCATGCTTTGGACACCACTTCATGCTTGTCCTGGAGAAGCAGGAGAAGTATGAAGGGCATCAGCAGTTTTTTGCTATTGTCCTGCTAATAGGCACTCGTAAACAGGCTGAGAACTTTGCCTATAGACTGGAATTGAATGGGAACCGCAGAAGACTGACTTGGGAAGCCACACCAAGGTCTATTCATGACGGTGTAGCAGCTGCTATCATGAACAGTGACTGTCTTGTATTTGATACCTCTGTTGCACATCTTTTTGCAGATAATGGGAATCTTGGAATTAATGTCACAATTTCAATGTGCTAATTTATTATAAAGAAAAGCCCTTTCTCTCTTACTGCAGGACCATTTCCTACAAGGCAGGCAGTCAACACAAAGCTGGAGAATGAGAAGAGAAGCAACAGCTCC
This sequence comes from Protopterus annectens, assembly GCF_019279795.1. Classification (NCBI taxonomy): domain Eukaryota; kingdom Metazoa; phylum Chordata; order Ceratodontiformes; family Protopteridae; genus Protopterus; species Protopterus annectens. The sequence continues at coordinate 238,786,993 of NC_056749.1, read as the reverse complement.
ATGCCTTTACTGTGGTATAAGGTGTGGACCCATTGAATGTTTGCCACAGTTGGCACACATGATGAATATGACTAAGAACCGTTCTGTATGCGTGTCTAATTCTTGCTAGGAGCTCAGTGAAACTGCAGCCCCAAAGAAGTGTGTGTGTGCGTCTGTGTGTGTGTGCGTCTGTGTGTGTGTGCGTCTGTGTGTGTGTGCGTCTGTGTGTGTGTGTGCGTCTGTGTGTGCGTGCGTCTGTGTGTGTGTGTGCGTGCGTCTGTGTGTGCGTGCGTCTGTGTGTGTGTCTGTGTGTGTGCGCGCGCCTGTGTGTGTGCGCGTTTGTGTGTGCGCATCCTACTACTTTAGGACTGATGGAATTAAATTTAATTAGCAAGCCTAGATAAAGGCTAAATTATTAAAAATTTCTAGAAATGCCAGTTATCCGCTAAATGTGTTCTGGAAAGCAATTTGTTTTCCTAGCACATAGGAAAACAACGCAGACTTGAGAGCGGTACTTAAAGTTTGATTGTGTAAGCCAATTATCTTAATCTTAATAACCACTAACTTGAGCACTCTGCATTTATCCAGATATTAAATCGGTTTTAAAAATGACCTTGCCTTTTTGTGGTGTTAAAAAAAAATCACTAAATTTTGCAGTTTGTATGCCAGCCAAAGTGCAACACTAACACTAAACCATTTAGAAAGGGAAGACCGTTGTTTCACAAGACTCCATTAGGCATTAAACTGTACTGCATTTTTTTTTCAGCTTCTGTTGCATTTGTATTCCACACCCTTCCAACTTGCAGACATTGCACTTTCATGGCATATAGCAGAGCTGGAAATATGTATTGCTACTATATACAGCTTCTTTTACCATTATGTTGAAGGTTTATGGTGTGCCATACTTTTCATCTTTTTTAAATAATTTTGGAGGAGGATTTTTTTCTTCTGCTTCCATTTTCCATAGTACAGAATAATATATTGTACAGATGTAACTGTTTTCATAGTACTGTGATATTCACAGTAAACTTGGTAACATGCAACTGTTTTGTTTTCCTCATTAACGGCTGATATTTTAATAGCCCTATTCCCCCTGTACTTTTCACTTTATAACCACTTAATGTATATTCTGCAATTATTATTTAAGAATTTCCAAAACACTGGATTACTGTATTGCAGCGTTATCATTTTTCTAGTTCTTCTGTAGTAGAATGGGTATTTTTTTACCTAACTGGAATATTTAAAATGTGAAGATGCTGTACCTAACTTTATCCTGTTATTTTTTCCATTTGAGGTTGATTTCCATTTCTTTTTCCTCTGTGACAATTTGTATACTTTTCAGAAACAAGAATATTTTACATGCATTTGTTAATGTATGTCCAGGTGTAAACCAAAATTGTGCCATAGCCCTGTTTTTTAGTTTGTTCAGGAGAAGGGAACTTTGAAATGGTCATCTCTTCTGTCTCTAGAAGATGAAATGTAAAGCAGTACTTGCCAAATGTCTGGAATGGTAAAATGTAGACCTGAAATAGTTTTAACCGAGTAATTAAATTAGGTTATGTTAGGCACTATTGGTATATCTTTCCAAACTTCTAATCTTTTTCTATATGATTGGAACCTGTTCATGGTAGTTGTGACATCACCCTAGAGGTTGTTACACTTCTTAATTGTGAAACATAAAGGAACATTGGAAGTGTGGAACACTGCAACCTTAAACATTGCTGTGGCCAGTTCATATGTTTTGTGGTAAAGGCAGTTAAGCTTTAACTTTACCCACCTTCACTGGAAATTCCACTTGTAGCCAATGCCCCAACGGCGTTTTTTTTTTCTTTTTTTTTACCTTCTTGTTAAAATTATGGAGTTGTGTGCTGGTCTATGGAGGGGTTATATCAATTGGTGTTGTTCATTTGGTTGCTCACTGTTGCAGTAGTAATAACTTGGAGCTTCTTATGCAGAAGGACCAATGTCTAGCATGACTTTCCAGGGCTTTACAGCCATCCCTCTCCTAGGCAGGCAGGCACCTTACCACATGGAATGCTAACATGTTCCAAGAGTGATATTTGTTTGTACCTTCTTTAGTTCTTTCTTGTCATATGAGTGAAGATTTGTGAATATTATGGTATGGTCTGTCAATCCATAAATTTTACATGGGCTTCTGAGTTTTCAGATAAGTCCCTTACTGGGGAAACTCTTCATCTCTTTGATAATACTGTGTGTACGTTTACCTATTGTAGCTTTTCAGTTGTCCGATATGGATGTTGGAAGTTTATTTCTAGCTGCATTTGTGTAGAACACATATCCCACATATAAAGGTTTCCACATCCATTACTTTTTTCTGTTTGAGTCTTAAGTGCTACATTACTGCTCGTTTCAGACAGAACTCCTTAAGTGGAGAGCTAGGAGACTCCCAAGACTGTGTGAATCAAAGAAGATTGCGTGCCACTCCCAGATCCAGGCTGAAGGCATCCAGATACTGGAGATTTGTTGCTGTTCTTTCTTCAGTATGAGATGGGTGGTCCTTTTATCACATGTGGCTTCAAAGGCCTCTATACTGGCTCAAGGTACTGTGCACTTTAAGAACCTGCATCCATCTGTTGTATAGGAGTCTGTGTCGAGGGTCCCTTAATACTAAAGGAAAAGATACATTCACCCTTGGAAGAATCCTATTCCTCTACCTCAGAGTTGAATGAACTGGCCTTTGTAGACCAAATGCTTTTCCATTCCTGGTTATGAGTCCAACACTGAGGACAGCTTATCCTCTGCATTTCACCAGAAGATTTCTCATTTGTTGATATTCGTTGATCCTTCATTCTGCTCGAGTATTTGAGTCCAAGGAGGTCTCAGATGCGCAGAAAAGATGAGAAGACCTCTTGTCTTATCCCAGCTGAAACCCCCCAGTAGGACTTCAGTGAAACTGTTAGGCAGATGTATTTTTAGTAGAGCATCTTTGGAGACAGACTCCAAATCCCTTGTTGCCAGGAAAATGGACCATTTTTTAGGGGTTGTAGATTCCTGCTAGTATCTTTAAAAAAAAAAAAAATCTTATCTGATCCAGCCATGATGTTCCTGATCCCTGGCAAGGGTGTACTTGTGCTCTAGCCAAAGGCTCGCTTCTCAGTAGTAGAAAAAATAAAATCCTGGACTGCTTGGGGAAGAAAGACATCTGTGCCACACTAGCCTTCAGGGCTCTTAATTGCCAAACACTTTTGTTGAAATACCAAGAGAATACTTCTGCATCAGTTAAAAGACAAGGCACCTAGTTCCATGCCTCAGATGCACAAAGCCCCGACAGTGCCACAGATGAGCAGTGTTTGACTGGTGGCATGAGCCCTGGTGGGACTGGGTGTGGGAGGATGGGTGTGTGACCAATGCCATCTTGCCAATCCTTTTGCGGGGCTACTTTCTAGGCCTGTTGCAGTAGCTGCATCAAAAGCTGGGCAAGCTCTGAGCTGCAAGTGGTGTACCTCTTTGTCTGGAGGTTACACATGAGAGGACGCTTGCACTCTGGTCCTAAAATTAGTCATTGCTGAGTTGTCAAGGCTGTCGTGGGTTTGGGGTTTAGAGTACACTCCCAGTGTATCTGTACTGTAAAACTATTATTTAGATCCAGTTACTTCAGCCAAAAGAATTTCAGAACTTCATTCTTATATATGCAAAGAACACTGCCTCTCATCTTCCATAAGGGCAGAGTCGTGCTTCACTCTAATCTTTACCTTATTCTTAGAGGTAACTGAGGTGTCTTTGAATCAGGCCATTAATAATATCCTATAATCTGGAAAAAAGGACAAAAAGGATCTTGCAATTCCTAGATGTGCATAGGATGCAGCATTATTATTTTAACAAAGCAAAACAAACAAGGAAGACTGGTCAGTCCTTTACACAGAGTAAGGAATGCAGACCTGTTTTCTAAGCAAAGAATTTTGGGTGGCTCATTGCTAGCTCCTTTTGATGCTTAATCCATGGTAAGACTGTCCAAAGGCAAGTGAGGTCACATTTTACTAGAGCCATTGCAGCCCCCCACTTTCTATGAGACGGCAGCACTCTGTTTTAGATGCATCTGAATAGCCATTACTTCGACGTCTTCCAAATATTACAGCCTAGGTATCTCAATGCAGACATGAGGTTTGGTGCAGCTGTCTTACATAACCTCTTGCAACCTACTGCTTCTTGAGTCTGATGTGTCCCAAGATTTGAAAGCTGTGTGAATTTCCCCAAAGTCATCACTACTGCAACAGTGGGCAGTACAGTGACTGTGAGCATAGTGTTTATCTACAGATGTTCTTGTTTGCCCATTGTTGCAGAAGTACTTCCTGCCCTTTACCCCTCTTTTACTTTCCATTCCTAAAGGTGTCAGGAGTGGGCATCCTTCTTAACATTGATGTGTTGATTGCCAGATATAGAGGATGTGCAGAACTCTGAAGGCAGGCTGGACATTGCAGAGGAAATCCCAGACAGGCTGGACATTGCAGAGGAAATCCCAGAAACCTATCAGTAATGCAGCAGTAGACATTTATTTTTTCTTTATGTTGACAAATCTCTACAATTATGACAAGTTGCCAAGACAACTGTGACAATTCTGTACTCTTGCTGCAGTTCATTTGGTTGTCCTTGTAGTTGTGTTCCAGAATGGTGTGGCCTCTATTGGAAAGGGTGTGTGTTTGGAGAGTGTAGTAGGAAGAATAGTTCAGAAGTGCCCGAGTCAAATAGTAGTGGGACATGTATTATGCAACCATCCATTTCTGTCAGTTTGACATTACATGTGAATGCCTGTTGTGGTTCACTTGTACCCATAAAATGAAATCATAGCACAGAAATTCATACTTTTTATGTCTTACATTTGAAATGTAATGTTTGCATTTTAACAGGTTTATGAAATTTGCCAGCTGGAACTGGTTAGTCAGGCCTAATTGTGTTTTGGCTAGCAGCTGTTTTGAGCCTAATTCAAATAAACATTATCTTGCTGGTTGCCATATTGGATTGTTATAAAATAACTTTGCACTGTCTTGATTCATTTTTAGGTTGTACAGAATTTATTTTTCCCACTGAATATTAGTGCTGGTAGAGCTTTAAGGCTCGCACCTTTCTTTTGATTTTCCAGAAGCCCTCAGCTTTGACCGTAATACTTCATATTGCGCTGCTTCAAAAGTATTGGTACAGCAGAGAAAGTAAAGTGACATTCATTCTCAGTCACTTTCTTTGTTAATATATTTTGAAACATAGCCTCTCTGTGTAGGAGTGGTTCCAGACATTAAAGAGCAGTATAAATTGCACTTCTTAACAGAGTGTTCTGTATTATTCTAGTCTGATTTAAATGAAAAAAAATTTGTAATTCAAGTTGAATGTCTATTAATGAAAAAGTAATAAATGAAATACTGCATTAATTGTCAATTAGTGCATCTCCGTGTTTTTGAATCTGCTTTGTAAACATGTAAGCAGTTAGGGAGGTAGTTGAGTTAGCAGCTAGAAATGTTCTTCGTGTTTCACTGTTGCAGTCATTACATTTGGGTAATCTGCTGGCAGGTTGCCCTCAGTCTACCTGATTAACAAAGTCTTGGGTCCTGCGTCGGTTGCTGTCCCTTCTTCTATGACGTCAGGTCGTCAGGGGTATAAAACATGCAGCCGACGCCATTGCATCAGTCTTTCTTGCCATGCGGTGCCCGTAGCCGAAGCAGTTCGCAAGTGCTGGTCGGCCGACTCCTGAAATTTTCGTTTTAGTTTCAGAACCGAAGTCTTCAACTAAAAGCTAAGTACCCCATTGGGGAAACTTTTTCTTGCTCCTTACCGATGTCAGAAAGTTAATTGCATTACTTGTGGGAAGCAAATACCTCATAAGGATTTTCATTTGTAATGTATTCCTTCCTTAGGCCCTGACCACAACGTGCCTTGCTGTCGGTTTTGTGCTAAATTTAATCAACGCATGATTAATCGGCTGTATATATTTTACATCTAAATATTCTGGCTCAAGATTTAACTATCCAGAAATGTCTGTTAGCAATCCGACTACCGGAATACCTAAAAAACGAAAAGAAAAAGAGACAGACCGTCGAGGTCCAAAACCGATGACGCTTCTAAGCCAGTCACTGGTTTGCCGGTACTCAGTGAGGTGCTTTCGCAGCCCCTGATACCCACTACTTCTGATTCGCATGCCTCTACTGAGACCCATTCAGAGTCTGGTATGCTGCGAGATGCTTCAGTTATGGAACCCACGGATGTCTCTATCTTAGATGGGTCCGGAGCCGCTGTGCAGGCACTGGCTTCTGAGGGTGTTTTCAGGCCTACAGATTTGTATATTAGACCGACGCCATCTTCAAAATTAAGGCCAAAATCTATGTAATATCATGGGCCATGTTGGTCGCATTGCCTGGATAGGTCCTGTCCATGCACCCCTGCCTTGTCATTGGCCAATTTTTTGGCACTATGGTTTGAGTTCTTTAGCGACCAACATGGCCCATGATAGGACCTCGGGCTAGCAATCGCCCAACCAGATTACTAATGTCGACACTAGCCTTGTCTGACATTCTACATTCAGTAAAAATATTTTTTATGTATATGTTTTTTCTAAGCTTTTTTGTAAACCAACCCTCTGATACGAGTGTTGTTTGTTTGCCAAAGACGTGACGGGCCAACCTATTTCTGGAAGAAACAAGCTCTCACGGACCTATTACCGGTACACAACGCTGAGATTGGTCCCTTCCATCGACATAGGAACTGAAGATAGGACGTGACTCCTGGGTCGACCATTGGTAGCTCCTCTAGACTCGAGCCCTCCCATTGGACAGGGAGCTATACGTAAGAATGACTCTTGAAAACAAAGTATGGGACTAGAAAAAGCGCGGCAAGCGCAACAGAAACACTGAAGTGACAATGTTTTGTGTAAAGACATTTTTTTCCAACAAGTTTGGTTGCTTTATTAGTATTTGTATGTGTATATGTGTTTTCTAAACCTCGTTGACGAAGAATACTGTGCTCAGCCTTTGTGTAAGCAGACATTTTTT